>NC_048299.1:279934449-280021351 GCF_013100865.1 Trachemys scripta elegans | reverse complement strand
CAGCCTGCCGCCGCCCCGGGAACCCAGCCTGCTGCCCCCCCCCGGGAACCCAGTCTGCTGCTCGCTGCCCCCCCAGCCCAGTGTGCTGCCTGCCCCCCACAGCCCAATGTGCTGCCCACCCTCCCCCCAGCCCAGCGTGCAGCCTGCCCCCCCAATATGCTGCTCACCCGCCCCAGGCTCGGGGCGCTGCCCACCCCCCAGGCCCAGGGCTCTGCCAGGCCCCCACCCAGTCACAGCAGAGTCCCACGTGACCCATAGGACACCTGCAGGGGGTGTCTAGAGCCACATGGGACGTCTGCTTGGCTAAGGGCCCGGGCCTGGCCACTCTGGGCGCACAGTGCCCACAGGCCAGGGCTGACACGGCCTGGTAGCCTTGCTGTTGCCCTCGAGGGCACCACATACAGAAGAGCAGGACCCTGGAGTGTGTTAAAATCTGTGTAATCTACTTGGTGGCTTCTGGGGGAGATGAGTTGGGGGGGGCGCTGGCTGATACCCCAAATCCCCTGTCCCCCAGAGGAGCCCCTCCAGGGTGGACGGGGTGTACAGGAGAAGCTGTCGCTGTTCCCTGCATGGCCAACAGCATCTCTCCAACTGGGAGCACTAACCTCCCGATGCAGCCCCCCAGCCAGGCCCTGACGGCAGTACCCCCCGGAGCCTCCTCTGCTCACCAGCATCCCCCAGCGGCTGCTACCCCAGCCCTTAGCTCCGTCTCTCCCCCACAGGTGCCTACACGGCCAGCCACGGCATCGAGATCATCCGCCAGGACGTGGCCCGGTACATCGAGCGGCGGGACGGGGGCATCCCCGCCAACCCGGACAACATCTACCTGTCTACGGGTGCCAGTGATGCTGTCATGGTAGGGTGTCCTGTCTCCCCCCCAGCAACGGGCACACGTGGGGGGCTGCAGGCTGGGACTGGGGAGCATCAATAGAGCTGGGCTGGGGGACGGGGCCCAGGACTGTGGGTTGGGAGTGAGAGGCACCAGCAGAGCTGTGGTGGGGGGAGCCCGGGGCTGGAGTAGCAGGGGCTGCGGGTCAGGACTGAGGGGCATTGGCAGAGCTGGGGGGAGCCCAGGGCTGGGAGAGCAGGTGGCTGTGGGTCGGGAGTGAGGGGCACCGGCAGAGCTTGGGGGAGGACTCTGCTCCCACTGGGATCTTTACTCTTCCCGTTCCAGAGCTCTCGGTGCCCCCGGGCCCGGGGAAGAGTTGGCCTTGTGCTCTGCTGCCTGGTTGCTGATGCCCCTGAAGCTCCCAGGACCCCTCCCCCCGAGCCCCATCCCCCCCGCCCTGGGCCCCCCGTTGGCTCTACCCTCAGTGCAGTGCCCAGTGGGCTGGGACCCAGCTCTCAGGCCAGCGTTGCCTGGGCGCTCGGGCAGCTCACAAAGGGCCCTTTGTGCCATGCTTGGCACAGCCCTGGCAGACTGGCAGCCACGGGCCTGCTGAGAACTCACAGGCTGGGATGGGGGGGGATGACAGAGGGGGGCAAGGGGGGATGGGGAGGCTGCCTCCAGGTAACCTCTGAGAGGGGCAATGAGGGGCAGGCGCCAGACCCTGCCCTGCACCCCTGTCCCCGGGGGGGGGGGGGGTCTGCTCCAGGGGTGTGTGGTCCAGTGGGCACTGCCCAGAGCATCAATGGCCCTTTGGTTGCAGCCCCCAGGGCCCTGCTGCTCCTTGGGGGGAGCCCTGACCCAGACCCATTGCCACACCCTTGTGCCCCTCTGCCCCCTGCACAGCAGCCCCGGAGGGCCCTGGTCCCTGCCCACCCCGCGCTGCCCCTGCCCATTCCTCCCTCTCTCCCCAGACCATGCTGAAGCTGCTGGTGTCGGGGAAGGGCCGGTCGCGGACGGGCGTGATGATCCCCATCCCCCAGTACCCGCTCTACTCGGCTGGCATCGCCGAGCTCAACGCCGTGCAGGTCAACTACTACCTGGACGAGGAGCACTGCTGGGCGCTGGACGTCGGGGAGCTGCGGCGGGCGCTGCACCAGGCCCGCGGGCACTGCCAGCCCCGAGTGCTCTGCATCATCAACCCTGGGAACCCCACCGGTACCACGGGGGCGGGGAATGGGACAGGGCCTTTCTCCTCCAGGGGGTGCCGGCTCCTACCCAGCCCCAGGGCAGGGACTGCCTGGCTCAGGGGGGCAGGGAATGGGGCCCGGGAGATCTCCAGAGGTGCCCAGCCAGCACCTGTCACCAGCCCTTAACTCGTTAACTGGCTCTTTTAACGAGCTCCAGCTTCCCCCTCACCAGCCATGGGGCTGGGTACTAGGGTGACCAGATGTCCCATTTTTATAGGGACAGTCCCGATATTTGGAGCTTTTTCTTATATAGGCTCCTATTACCCCCTCATCCCTGTCCTGATTTTTCACACTTGCTGTCTGGTCGCCCTACTGGGTACTGAGAGGTCAGCGCAGGGTGGCCAGGTCCGGGTAGCAGCCGAGCCCCCCAGCCAAGGTCAGGCAGAGGCAGGGTGTGCTGGGGGGAGCCAGGACTCCTGGGTTCTTCTATCCCAGCATTGCCAGACTCTGTATGACCCTGCGCCCGTCTCGTCCTCCCCTGCCCCTGGGCCTCAGTTCACGGCTGTAACACGGGGGTGACCCTGAGCCACCTGCCAGGGGCCTGTGTCGGGAATTAATGCTTGTGAAGGGCTTTGAGATCCGTGGGTGGGCAGAGGAAAGGGGCAAGGCGACCGGTGTCTGGGGCACTGGCACCACGACTTGTGAGGGGTGAGGGAGGGAATGGTGCCATCCAGGCAGTGCTGTGCCCGCCTCCTGGCCTATGCCCCCAGTGCCGGGGGCAGGAAGTCTGGGCTGGCATAGGTCCCTGTACAGAGCTGTCCCCCAGTGCCAGGGGGTGGGTGAGGGCGGCCTGGGGGGGCAGGAGGTCCAGGCTGCTGTGGGGCCCTGAGGAGCTGGCCCCAGTGCTAGGGTGGGTGAGGGTGGCATGTGAGGGCAGGAGGTCCAGGCTGCTGTGGGGCTCTGTGGGGACCTGTCCCCCAGTGCCAGGGTGGGTGAGGATGGCGTGGGAGGGCAGGAGGTGCTGGCTGGCGCGGGGCCCTCCATGTCCCCCTGATGGGCTTGTCCTGTGCCCACAGGCCAGGTCCAGAGCCGGAAATGCATCGAGGACGTCATCAAGTTTGCGTGGGAGGAGCAGCTCTTCCTGATGGCCGATGAGGTGAGGGCGAGAGCTGGCTCCCAGCCCCTGCTGCCCCACGGCCGGGCTCCCTGTCCTGGGGTGTGGCTGTCTCTGGGGGGCCTGAGCGTCTCTTCTGGGGAGCCAGCCCGGCGCCCCCCACCAGAGGGGCTGGCAGAGCTCCGGGGCTGCCCAAGCCCAGAGGCTGGAGGGTCCCATGGGCGGGTGGGCGTTGGCCCTGGCGTGGCCCGTGGGCTTGGCCGTATTCCTGGAGGTTTCATCATCACACAACAGCAGCTTAGTTAGATTCATCTTCGACTCTTGGAGAATCCCGGAGGGTTGGCACCCCGAGACCTGCCGTGGGCCCAGCGGTGGGCCTGGCGGGGGCCCTGACCCCTCTCCCCCCCACAGGTCTATCAGGACAACGTCTACGCCGAGGGCTCCGAGTTCCACTCCTTCAAGAAGGTCCTTTTCGAGCTGGGCCCCAAGTACTCGAACGTGGTGGAGCTGGTATCCTTCCACTCCATCTCCAAGGGCTTCATGGGAGAGTGAGTGCCCCCCGCTCGCCCCCGCTCTGCCCCCCCAGCGCCGAGGCCGCCTGCCCAGCGTCCGGGGCATGGGGCAGAGCACGGGGCATGGAAAGCCCCCTGTGGCGCCCGCTGGTGGCTGTGCCCTCCACGGGCTGGAGAACCCCACTGGCAGTGAAGAGTGGGGTCGTAGTCCCGTGCCCACCCCCAGCCTGGCGCCCCTTCGCCCCGGGGTCCCAGAGACCTCGCCCCACAGGGGGCGCCCCCACTGAGCAGGAGAGACACAGGTCCCAGGGCATCGAGGGGCGAGGTAAGGACTCATGGGGTGCCTATGGGGGGAGCAAACCAGTGATCCCCCCAAGTAGGGGGGAGCCAGGCCCCGCCCCCCAGGGGTCCTAGAGGGAGGGGGAGCTAGGCCCCACCCCCCAGCGGTCCCAGAGGGAGGGGGAGCTAGGCCCCACCCCCCAGGGGTCCCAGAGGGAGGGGGGAGCCAGGCCCTGCCCCCCCAGGGGTCCCAGAGGGAGGGGGGAGCCAGGCCCCGCCCCCCGGGGTCCCAGAGGGAGGGGGAACCAGGCCCCAATGCCCAGGGGTCCAGAGGGAGGGGGAGCCAAGCCCTGTCCCCGAGAGGTCCCAGAGGGAGGGGGAGCCAAGCCCCAGTCTCACCCTCTCACCCCCAGGTGTGGGTTCCGGGGCGGGTACATGGAGGTGGTGAACCTGGATCCGGCCGTGCAGCAGCAGCTCTCCAAGCTGGTGTCGGTGCGTCTGTGCCCACCCGTGCCCGGCCAGGTGCTGCTGGACGTCGTCATGAACCCACCAAAGCCTGGCGAGCCCTCGTACCAGAGCTTCATCCGGGTAAGTGTGGGGGGCTCGCAGCCACGGCCCCGATCCCCCCCACCAGTCCCAACCCCTCCCTGAGGGGCACCCCGCCACCAGCTCCATGGGCATGTTACCCCAGATCCACCAGCGGCCCCCTGCACCGGCCCCTTTCCCCTCTCCAGGGAAGGCCCCATGCCCACCTCCTCCACCACCCCATGGGCTTCCCCCCTGACCTCCCAGGCCCTGCTATTCCCAAGTGCCTGTCCCCACTTCCCCTTGCCTGCAGCCCCCTCTTCTCCCCCACGGCAGCCCCTGCCACTCAGCACTGTGGGTCTCTCTCTCGGCTCCCAGGAGAAGCAGGTGGTGCTAAGTAACCTGGCCCAGAAAGCACAGCTGACCCAGGAGATCTTCAGCCAGGTGCCCGGGATCCACTGTAACCCCGTGCAGGGCGCCATGTACTCCTTCCCCAGGATCCAGATCCCGGCCAGGGCTGTGCAGGAGGCCCAGGTGAGAGCCGGGCACGGTGACGGAGCAGCCTGGGGGCTGGGGGAGCAGGGCCAGGGGAGAGCCGGGCACGGAGCAGCCTCGGGGATGTGGGTCGGGGAGCAGGTCTGGGGAGAGCTGGGCACGGAGCAGCCTCGGGGATGTGGATAGGGGAGCAGGTCCGGGGAGAGCCGGGCACGGAGCAGCCTCGGGGATGTGGGTGGGGGAGCAGGTCCGGGGAGAGCCGGGCACGGAGCAGCCTGCGGGATGGGGGAGCAGGTCTGGGGAGAGCCGGGCACGGAGCAGCCTGCGGGATGGGGGAGCAGGTCCGGGGAGAGCTGGGCACGGAGCAGCCTCAGGGATGTGGGTGGGGGAGCGGGTCCGGGGAGAGCCGGGCACGGAGCAGCCTCAGGGATGTGGGTGGGGGAGCGGGTCCGGGGAGAGCTGGGCACGGAGCAGCCTCGGGGATGTGGGTGGGGGAGCGGGTCCGGGGAGAGCTGGCACGGAGCAGGCATCTCTCCTCCCCTCCCATCTCCCCTAAGCCCAGCCCTTGCTCCTCCCCAGGCTCGGGGCTTTGCCCCAGACATGTTCTTCTGCCTCCAGCTGCTGGAGGAGACGGGCATCTGCGTGGTGCCAGGGAGCGGCTTTGGGCAGCGAGAGGGCACCTATCACTTCAGGTAAGGGCCCCCTGGCCACACTCCACACCCGGGGCCCCTGGGAAGGGCTGGCAATGCGGAGCTGGGAGAGTCCCGGCCGTCTGTCCCCCCTCCCCCTGAATCCTGACACCCACCCCCTCTGCCCAGCTCCCACAGCTCCTCACACCCCCCAGCCCCTCCTGCCCCTCAATTCCGACCCACAGCCCTGCCCCCTCGGGAGGTCTCTGACTCCCGCGTTCTCTTGTGCCCGCTTGTGCCCAGCTGTGCAGGGTGTGTGGCTCCCGGGAGGGGGCGGGGCGGGGGCTGTGCAGGGCGTGTGGCTCCCGGGAGGGGGCGGGGTGGGGGCTGTGCAGGGCGTGTGGCTCCCGGGAGGGGGCGGGGGTGGGGGCTGTGCAGGGTGTGTGGCTCCCGGGAGGGGGCGGGGTGGGGGCTGTGCAGGGTGTGTGGCTCCCGGGAGGGGGTGGGGGCGGAGGCTGGCAGGCGCCTGGGTTGAGGGATCTCTCTGCCCGCAGAATGACCATCCTGCCGCACGTGGAGAAGCTCCAGACCCTGCTGAAGAAACTCAGCCAGTTCTATGCCAAGTTCACCAGGGAATATTCCTAATGTGCTGCCCGGGGCAGCCGCCAGCTCTGCCCTGCCTGCCCGCCCAGCGCCCACCGGGGGCCGGGGCCGCATCTCTGACTGGCCCCCACACTGGGATGCACCTGTGCCAGCCCAGCTGCCCCGCTCGCCGAGTGCTCCTGAGGGGTGCCAGGTGCTCTGGGGCTGTGCCATGTCTCCGACACTCCATCCCCCCCGGACTTTGGGGGTGGGGCAGCTCGGGCACGGGACGCACCAGCACCGGGCAGCCGTGTGCCAGCGAGCTCGCAGCCCCTACCCCCCGTGGCCCAGCTGACTGTACTCCACTAGCCCCGTGCAGCCTGCTGGGCACCGCTGGATGAGGTGCCCTGGCATCTGGGCAGGCCCTGGCATCACCAGTCAGTGGGACCTGCGGGTGGGCTCCAGCAGCACCCTCTGGGCCAGGGCACGGGGCACCACGCTCTGTCTGCCAGACCCTGCCCAGGCTGTATCACCAGCCCTGTCTGGGCCAGCACAGCCCCTGCCCCCCCACTGATGCCATGCTCCAGGTGCCCACCAGCTCCTCGCCACCCACATGGTGCCTTGAGGTGTCCTGAAGTGCCTTGTTCCCCCTCCTCCTCTGCTGGCCCTGCAAGGGGGCAGCCCAGCGGCTCTGTCTGCCCCATAGGCCAGGCCAGCAGGGCTCCCTGCGCCACCCTCTTCCCCGGGGCTACAGCGGGTCAGACAGAGCCCCCCAGAGACCAGGCTGGGCACACGGTGCCTGCCCAGGTGGAGAGCTGCCCGCCAGTGGCATGGACAGCTGCAGCCCAGGAGGGTCTAAGTGTCACGATTGAGCCTGTGGGGTTTTGTGCTGCCCCCCCTCCAGCTCGTCCGCAGGGCCCCCCTGCGCCTGGGTCCTGGGCAGAGACGTGGCCGGGGGCGGGCGCATGAGGCTGGGCGACGGCCAGCTGGAGACGGGGCTTCACGGGGGCCTGGCCTGGACCCCCCAGAGCAGCAATAAACAGTTAATGACTGAACAAGGGTCGCTGTGTGTGTGTGTGTGGGGGGGCATTGCTCTCGAGGGGGGGCACACTGGGACACACGGCCACCCCAGTCCCTGCCGGTGTGGGGCACCGCGGGAGTGAGCGCCACCTGCTGGCCACACTGCTGCTGCCCTGGCCCCCGCCGGGCACCGTCAGGCAGATGGCGGGGGTGGGGCTCTGCCCCAGTCTTGCCGCCCCATAGTGGGTCTCTGCAGCCCGCTTGTGGCTGAAGGATAAAGAGCGACAGCCCTACTTAGCAGGAGCCTGCCCCACATGCTGCCCCAGCCCTTGCCAGGCCCTAGGGGCTGCTGTGTCTGGGTATGGGACTGGCCGGAATGGGCACGGCGACACTGGGGAGCTCGCCACCTTCCACCCCAGTTTTGTGCCCAGCATCACTGCGCCCTGGAGCCGCAGGGCCGGGCTGGAGGGAGCGGGTGGGACTCAGCGTCCCATGGAGAGCGAGCCCGGCTCCCTGGTGCTCCTGTGGGGAGGTGGCCGCAGCTGGGGGCAGGGGAGACATCCTCTGTGATGAGCAGCGGAATGGCCCCCGTACACCTGGGGTCAGAAACGTGACGGTGCCACGCGGCCCGTGCCACCCTGTGCCCCCTGCACTGGCATGTTGGAGTAACGCTGCCTCAGCACGCTGGGCCTGTCTGCCACCTGGGGCCACTAACAGCCTGCTACTGCCTTGCTGGGGGGGGGGGGGGGGTCAGCCCCAGACGGTGCCCTCCGGGGAGTCGCTGCAGCTTGGCTGGCACTTGGCGCTGCCCGATGCCACAGGGCTGCCCGGGCCGCAGCCAGGAGACTGACAAACCCACCGCGGTCGGTGTCAGGGCAGATCCTGGCTGGGGGCGCTGGGCCCTGACGCAGGGGCCAAGTCTCTGTCAGGTGTTGAGGGCAGAGCTCCCCGGGCAGGCAGGAGGGCTGGAGCCCAGCCGGGCAGTCTAGGAAGCGGGGAGGCTGTGTGGCCTTCCCTGAAGCAGAGTGGGACCCTGGGGGGGGGGGGCTGCCCCGCTATGGGGGGGGGGGCCTCCAAGGGACTGTTTACAAGGGGGGTGTCGCAGTGATCCTGTGGAGCCGTGACAGTGGGGTACCAGGATGTGACAATGCAGTTCTGGCGGAACCCAACTGAGAGTGCCAACTCAGGACAAATTGCTCCAACAGGGCAGTTACAGCCCAAGGCTGGGGTTTTTTCCACCTCTAAGGCAAACCAACCAGCCAGACTAGGAGGACTTCGGTCTCACCCCCTGGCTAACCGCAAGTCTCACAAGCAATCTCCTTAGACACTCCAGTTTCCCAGTACTCCCACCAGTGCCACTCGTTATGGGGACAAATGGTTATGAAAACCAATACCCCAGTAAAAGAAAAAGGTTCTCCTGATCCCAAAGGACCAAGCCCCAGACCCAGGTCAATATACAACTCAGATCTTACCCACAAATCACGCTGTTGCCAATCCTTTAGAATCTAAAATCTAAAGGTTTATTCATAAAAGGAAAAAGATAGAGATGAGAGTTAGAATTGGTTAAATGGAATCAATTCCATACAGTAATGGCAAAGTTCTTGGTTCAGACTTGCAGCAGCGATGGAATAAACTGCAGGTTCAAATCAAGTCTCTGGAATACATCCCCCGCTGGGATGGGTCCTCAGTCCTTTGTTCAAAGCTTCAGCTTGTAGCAAAGTTCCTCCAGAGGTAAGAAGCAGGATTGGGACAAGATGGAGATGAGGCATTAGCCTTCTATAGTCTTTTCCAGGTGTAAGAACATCTCTTTGTTCTCACTGTGGAAAATTACAGCAAAATGGAGTCTGGAGTCACATGGGCCAGTCCCTGCATACTTTGCTGAGTTACAAGGCATATTTGCCTTCTCTCAATGGGTCCATTGTATAGCTGATGGTCCTTAATGGGCCATCAAGCAGGCTAGACGGAGCTGACACCAGTTTATCTGGGATGTCACCCAGAAGCATAGCATAAGTTTGCCATACAGACAGTATAGAGCCAATATTCATAACTTCAACTACAAAACTGATACACACATATAGACAGCATAATCATAACCAGCAAACCATAACCTTGTCTTAGACACTCCATTTGACCCCCTTTATACAAGATTTGGTGCCACTACAGGACCTTGGTTGCAACAATGATCTATATGGTCCCAGATTATATCAATAACATCACAGAGGAGCTGCCTGAAACTGAAGCCGCGGCCTTGGCCCATGTCCCCAGCCCGGAAGCCGGCCAGGCCGTGCGCCTGGCAGTGGCTCGAAGCACTGGAAGCAGCGGGCACCGCTGGGGAAGGAGCAGCCGTATCTCCCCAGCCAGCAGAAGTAGGTTCTCTTCAGCAGCCATCGGATGATGCCGTCCATGCACTGCCTGCCCTGGACCCAACCTGCCACGAGGAGCACGGCACGAGCTGGGGCCATGTGGGCGGCAGGAATCGAACCTGGAACCTGACCCCCAAAGCACCTGAACCTCCAAACCTGACCCCCCGACCCGGCAGTGCCTAGCAGGCTGCTGTTGTTGCTGGAACTAGCCAGTAGAGGGTGACATGGCCACACCCTGGTGGCTCATCAGGACGCTAGCAACACACAGGGCCTTTCCTTCTACCATCTCAGGGACCGTCCCGGGGCAGGGCAGGATCCCTGGGCAGGATCCTCCTCACAGGAGGGGAAACTGAGGCACAGGGAGAGGAAATTGAGGCACAGGGAGGGAAAGGGGCTTGGTCACACATTACACGGCGAGTCAGTGGCAGAGCTGGGCAATGAACCCAGGTGTCCAGACCCCCACTGACGTGCCCTGACCCACCAGATGAGGCTGCCTCTGCCTGGACAGTCCCAGGCACTTGTAGCCAGAGTTCCCAGGCAGCGTGTGTCACGCAGGCCGAAGAGTGACTAGAAGGACAGGCTGAGACTGGCCAGGTGCTCGCCCCCGGGACTGACCGGGCCAGCCCCAGAGGGGCTCTTGTCTCTGACTCACCCGTTGGGCACCCAGGGTTGATGACGCACAGTGCTTTGGGGGGGGGGTGCAGTGCCCCCTGGCTTGGCCAAGTACCCGCCTTGATCTCCCCAATATCCAGGGCCCAGGCGCCTCCTCGTCCAGGTGGAACTGCACCCCGACGGCACCGGCCAGCACTATGGCGTCCACATAGAGCGGGTGNCAGTTCGTCACAGGGTGCCCGGGCACCAGCAGCAGCATGCCCGCCCTCCTGGGGTCCTGCTCATTGACCACCAGGGAGAGGACAAACTGGGCAAGGAATTAAACGTCAGAGAGGTCAGACAGGTAGACAGCTCGGCTCTGATCTCCCAGCCCCCAGGAACGTGGAAGTCCCCTATCTCAGCAGTTACACCACCTCAATAGCTGAGCTCGCCCACCCCGACAGGTTCCAAACAGGGCCTGTCCAGCCCCAGGAACTAGGTGAGCCATACATCTCCCAATCTGCCTGTAGGGAACTCCCCATTAACTGCTAGCAGTGTGGGGCATAGGACACACAGTAGAACAATTCTGATTCTCTCTACTAGAGGGCATCGGGGTCACATACACACCAGCCAGCTCATCCCAGTATTTTCACTGTTAACTGAGAGGCAGGTGAGGGGTTCAAATGAGACCCTAATCAAGCTGAGAGGGGCATCCCAATAGGGACCCTCTTTCCTGGGGCCCAGTCTGGCACGCCCCTCTGGTGCAGCCCTGCCCAGGAACTCGATGGTGGGGGGGTAGAGCTGGGCATGGAGGGAGGGGCACTGCTGGAGCCCCCCCCCCCCAATGCACACACTGGTCGCTGGGCATTCCCATTACTGCAGCTGATTTAGAGGTAGCAGGTCTGGCCCTGGGTCCCAGGAGAGGCTGGGAATGGGGGCGGGCGGAGGGGTGAGTCATGTACAAGACCCCCCAACATAACCCAGGGCCATCAGGGTGCTGGGGTTTCACCAGCCTCCTGAGTTGGCATCTGCCATGGAACAAGAGCCGTGGGGCAGAGCTGGCCAAAGGCGCCCCCGTGAGCCCCTCTCCAGGCATCCCATTGGCTCCCTCCCCGGGTAACACCCTCCAAGTCCCCCCAAGGTAATGCCTCCACGCCTCCCTCCCCCAGCTAACCCCATGGCCCCCCTCCCCTGGGAACCCCAATCTCGCGGGGCATAACCCCAGACACCCCAAGAAATTCCTCTGACTCCCCAGGTAACCTGCTCTCCCTGGGGTAGCCCCACTGACTCCTTCTCTCAGGGAGCCCCAGGAGGGGGCTGTCCCTGTATATTCAGCGGTGTGTCTCCTGGGTATGAAGCTGAGACGCAGATGGCAGGCTGGGGCAGGGCTGGGGCAGCGCCTATGCTGAGTTCCTAGGGCAGGGAGGGCCCTGAGCTGGGCACCCAAGGGCACCGGCCCTTTGAACTCCATGCACGTGGGTCGTGGCCGGGAGCAGGCTGCCGGGGAGGGGGCCGTGGGGCACCAGGGACGGGTGCGCCAGTGCTGCACGGGGCAGAGCTGGGCTAATGGGCACAGCGCAGCGGCAGCATGGCTCATGCCAGGGCACTGGAGCTGCGGGCAGAAGGAGATGCCAGCAGCCATCGACTGCACAGACACCAGGGCAGCACCCCCCACGCAGGAGGCTGCCCCAGGACCTGGCCCCATGGGTGCCCTACCGATGCTGGACACAGCCAGCTCCCACAGACTCTGCCTGGCTCCCTGCTTGGCATCCTCGGCCAGGGCGGGCCTGGCGCGCAGCTCTGGGTAAGTGCAGGTGGCAGCTCCCTGCAGGGACCACTGGGCTGGGATTAGTGACCCGAGGGGGCTAAATTCTGTCCGGAAACCTGTGGTCCTCCAGCCCCAGGCTCTCCCAGCAGGGGGCGCTGTGGGGAGTTGGGCAGGAGCTCTGGTGGGGGGAGGAGCTCCTGGATACTCCAGTCACAGCCTCTCCCAGCAGGGGGCGCTGTGGGGAGCAGGGCAGAGCTCTGGTGGGGGGAGGAGCTCCTGGATACTCCAGCCCCAGGCTCTCCCAGCAGGGGGCGCTGTGGGGAGTTGGGCAGGAGCTCTGGTGGGGGGAGGAGCTCCTGGATACTCCAGTCACAGCCTCTCCCAGCAGGGGGCGCTGTGGGGAGCAGGGCAGAGCTCTGGTGGGGGGAGGAGCTCCTGGAGACTCCAGCCCCAGGCTCTCCCAGCAGGGGGCGCTGTGGGGAGTGGGGCAGAGCTCTGGTGGGGGGAGGAGCTCCTGGAGACTCCAGCCCCAGGCTCTCCCAGCAGGGGGCGCTGCAGGGGGCGCAGGCTGGGAGCCCCGTGGCAGCTCGGCCAGGGCAGAAGTGGCGTTACGGTCTCTCACATGGTGCTAGGATTAGGGACTCGGTTATCGGCCCGCAGCACTCGTTACCCACAGTGACCCGGTAACCTCGCAGCCCCCTTCACCCCCGCTAGGCAGTTCTGGGCTAGCCCCATCGTACACCAGGGAAACTGAGGCACAGAGTGACGGAGGCATTTGCCAAAGGCCCCCCAGCTCATTAGTTGCAGAGCCACAAATAGAACCCAGGAGTCCTGGCTCCCACCCTCCCTCCTGATACTGCGGAGCTCAGGGGCTGGGCGACCCAGCCCAGGCATGTCTCAGAGCTGCCCCCGCCACCTACCAGGCTCGCTCAGCAGCGAAGGACTGACCGTGCTCAGCTCACGCTGCAGCCCTTGCCAGGAGAGGCCCCAGCACAGCTCCAGCCCTAGGCAGTGGGGGCCGGGGCTCCAGGGTCTGCCCTTTCCTCTGGCTCATCCCGGCGCTGGGGTTCCAGGACTGCTCTGAGCACTGGGGCCAGGGCAGAGCGCCCACAGGATGCCCCCAGGCTGGCACCTCCCACCCTGCAGATGGTGACTGCAGGGGCCCTTCGCCAGAGCCCTGTGCCCTGCCACACACAGCCCCGTGACACCAACGCTGGGCAGAGGAGAGCACACAGGCAGCCACCTGTCCGGGGCCCTGGGGATCCACCTCTCCCCACACGCCGATTCCCTTGGCTCTCTCAGCCTGGCAGGCTGCTCCACTCACTCCCTGCCGTCTGGCCCGGGTTAGCCTGTGCAGAGAGCGGGCATGGCTGTGCCCACATGGGCACTGAGACAGTACGGGCCTGGCCTGGGAACAGGGTGAGTGTCTGCGCTCTGATCCCATGCCAGTGGCCACCCAGCCCTGCTCAGGGGAGTAAAGCCTCCGAGTGGGGCTGTGGGCGACCTGCAGGCCTGTCTGGCTGACCACCTCTCTCTGCAGGGCTAAGGCATCACAGAGCTAGCCCGGGGGCAAGGGGGGGGGCGATCACAGTCCAGGTGCTCCCCAGCCAGGAGAGGAATTCACCTGGCACAAAACGGGCACAGCTGGCACCAATGCCCAGCAGAGGCCAAGGTCTATGGCAAGCTGGCTCCCCTGGGTGTGAATGCCTGCCCCAGATGGGCACGCTAACTCCTTCCAGACACCAGGGCCACCAAGCTTTGTGCTGGCAGGAGCCTGGCCGGGGCAGAGGCATCTGGTGTCCAAGGAGCAGGTGTGGTCCCTTCGGCAGGAATGTGCCCCTTGGCCAGACGCAGCAGGGCACTAGCGGGGATTGAACCCATGACACGCAGCACCAAACCACTGGCGGCTGCAGCGCCAGCCCTTGGCTGAGTGACTAGCCGGCTGTGCTGGGGCCGGCCACTAGAGGGAGCCACGATCACACACCTGATCCCAGGCATTAGCCAAGTCACATACGGCGCCTCCGCTGCCCGTGGGCCCCAGCGGAGCCAAGCCGGGTCAGAGCCGCACTGGCCAAGCCTGGCCCGGCCCGGCCCCACCAGCACTGGCGAAGGGCCATGCACCATTCGCTAGTGCAGGGGGATGCCTGGGACACGCAGTCCCAGGGGAGGGCTGGTCACAGCCACGGGGCAGGCAGGCGCTGGCCTGGCCCTTGCCGAGGGGGAAGACCCACGGGAGGGCATTGCAAAGCCCTCTGCGCAGAGCAGAGCCCGGGGGCAAGGACTCAGCCCCCCCTAGAGCTGTAACGCCCTGAGTGTCCCCCAGGGGGCAGCATCTTCCCCTTGGTCGAAACAAGCATCAGGGATGCTGCGGGGGCCTTGGCCAGGAAGGATGCTCAGGCCAGTTGCAGGGGGCAGCTCGAGCACCGCGCCTGGGGCCCCTGCCCTGTGCAGTGCTCTGGGGGAGGCAGGCGCGGTTCCGAGCCCCAAGGGCCGCAGACTCGGAGCTCCAGCCAGTCCTCTTGGGCTGCCACCCCCGGCTGCCTTTCGGCAACGTGCGGAGACACAAGCGGCCGTCTGAGGGGCTCAGAATTCCCTGCCCTGGGCAGCGCTGATGGCAAACCCAGCAGTGCCGGAGCTGAGGGCATCTCTCTGGCTCATTAACGAGTAACCCAAAGGGCCACCTTTGGACTCTGGTCAGGGAAGGGGAATTGGACCTTCGAGCCCTGGGCCGCCCCCCCCGAGGTGGGGCTTTCGTCAGCCCTGCATCCACCCAGGCACCTTTCCCCCAGTCACAGCTCAGGCATTCCCAGCCCCTCTGTGCGCCGGAGCCCAGCGGTGGGATGGCGGCTGGGAGGAAGGTCCTGACTCTGGACTCTGTGAATCCGTGTGTCAAAGGCGCCAGGCTCCCCACGCTGGGGCCCCTGCTGGAGAGGGCCTCGGAAATCCAGCGCCAGCTGGTGCAGGTGAGGGGGATTCTGGGAAAGCGTTCGGGGTATTCCTGGGGCTGCCGGGGCTCAGAGCATGGGGCAGTGTCCTGGGTCCTGGCTGCGGGCGCTGGCAGGGTGGGTCTCTGCTGAACAGTGGCTCCAGCACCGGCCTCCTGGACTGCCTGTTTGCTGCCTGCAGGGCCAGCCAGAGGGCGGCCTGTGGAACTGCCAGCGCCACTGCCCCCGGGCATCGAGCGTCCCGCAGCCCAGCCCTGCCCTGATGGGCTTTGGCAACCGGTTCTGTCAGTCACACGTGTGCAGGGCTAGCCCCTGGTCCCTGCTCTGTCCCTGGGACGGCCCTGCAGGGCTCACGGGGCCAGGCCCCAGCTCCCTGCCCTGTCACTGAGCCAGCCCTGCGGGGCTCACGGGGCCAGGCCCCGGCTCCCTGCCCTGTCACTGGGCCGGCCCTGCGGGGCTCATGGGGCCAGTCCCCAGCTCCCTGCCCTGTCTCTGGGCCGGCCCTGCAGGGCTCACGGGGCCGGCCCCCTGCTCCCTGCCCTGTCACTGAACCGGCCCTGCAGGGCTCACGGGGCCAGTCCCCAGCTCCCTGCCCTGTCACTGGGCCGGCCCTGCAGGGCTCACGGGGCCGGCCCCCGGCTCCCTGCCCTGTCACTGAACCGGCCCTGCAGGGCTCACGGGGCCGGCCCCCAGCTCCCTGCCCTGTCACTGGGCCGGCCCTGCAGGGCTCATGGGGCCAGGCCCTGGCTCCCTGCCCTGTCACTGGGCCGGCCCTGAGGGGCTCATGGGGCCAGGCCCCGGCTCCCTGCCCTGTCACTGAACCGGCCCTGTGGGGCTCATGGAGCCAGGCCCCGGCTCCCTGCCCTGTCACTGAACCGGCCCTGCGGGGCTCATGGGGCCAGGCCCCGGCTCCCTGCCCCGAGCCAGTCACACCTCCTCACATCCCCCCGTGGTGGGGGTGCTCCAGCCTGGCTGGCAGAAAGGGGCCGCAGGGCGAGGGTGAATGTGGGCCAGCCAACCTGTGCCAGCCTGTGCTGGGGAGCCCGTGCCCAGGGGAAGGGGGGAGGGGCCAGCTCTGTTAAGGATGGCTCAGAGTCCCCCCTTGGTGGGGGCATTTTGCTCTCTGCCCCAGGGAGAGGAGAAGCCCTTCCGGGAGGTTATCTGGTGCCACTCGGGGGACCCCCACGCTGCAGGCCAAAGACCCATCACCTTCCTACGCCAGGTGAGGAGCAAGGATCCCCCCTGCAGCCCCTGGGGAGAGCAGAGACCAGCAGGACTCTCCGGGATGCCCCCCACGTCCCTTCCTCCCGTGTGGGAGGGAGCAGCCGGCGGGAAAGCCCCTGCTGGGTTCCCCCCGCCCAGCTGCACTGCAGACAGCAGCCTCCCGCCCATCCCTGCCCCCGGTGCCATGCGGCGACCCCAGCAGCCCTCGGACCTGGGCCCCGGGGAGCTGCACAAACCCAGCGACCAGCAGCCCCTGCCCTGGGGAGACCGGCTGAAACAGCAAGACATGCAAAGGGCAAGAGGGGAAACTGAGGCCCACAGTCACCCAGCTGCAGAGCTCAGGGTCACCCTGCGCATGAGCTACCCCTACCTGGGTGAGCTACCACCCATGTCATTGAGTGTCTTTTTGAGTCCCCCCATGAGCACCCCACAGCACACACGTCCCCCTCTCTACGCCCCTGGCCTTCCTCCGCCAGCTTCCATGTGAGGATCCCAACGCATGGGACAAGCCCTGGGGGGAAAGTCATCCCCGTGCGGAGACCCAGCCCCGTGTAAGTCTGCCCTCAGACTCGGGCTTGAGTGGTGGCCTTGTGCCAACCCCTCCCCCCCATACCAGTGCACTAGCCCTGGCAGGCACGTGGGAGTGAGCCCAGAGCCACGTGAGTCACATGGGGGAGTGGGGGGGGGGCAGGAGACTAAGCCCAGATCTCGTGACTCCCAGCCCTGGGCCCGACCCCCCGATCCTCTGCCTGACCCCAATGCCACAGCTTGTGCCTGTTCCTGTCTGCGAGATCGGAGAGGCCAGGAGAGCCCCCTGGCTGTCTCCACGGCCATCGGGGTTTACCCCTTAGTGGCTAATTGGGTCCTCGTTCATTGTATAGCCGACAGCAACCCCACTCGGTCAGCGGTTCAGGGACTGGGTTTGAGCGGTCAAGGGCCAGTACTAGAGGCATCCTCATAGCCCAGAGGTGGGCAAAGTATGTCCGGCGGGCCACAACCGGCCCCCGGGACCCTCCTGCCCAGCCCCTGAGCTCCTGCCCCGAGAGGCTCGCCCCCGGTCCCTCCCCTGCAGCCTCAGCTTGCCCCACCGCCGGCACAATGCTCTGGGTGACGGGGCTGTGAGCTCCTGGGGCAGCGCAGCTGCAGAGTCGGGGCCTGACCCGGTGCTCTGTGCTGCACGGTGGCATGGCTGGCTCCAGTTGGGTGGTGCAGCTGCCTGTCCTGGTGCTGTGGGCGGCGCAGCTGTAGCGCCGCCAGCCACCGGTGCTCCAGGCAGCGCGGTAAGGGGGCAGGGAGTGGGAGGGTTAGATAGAGGGCAGGGGAGTTCAGGGTGGTGGTCAGGGGGCGGGAGTGTGGATAAAGGTTGGGGCGGTCAGAGGGCAGGGAACAGGGGGGTTGAACGGGGGCAGGGGTCCCTGGAGGAAGTCAGGAAGGAGGTGGGGTTGGATGGGGTGGCAGGGGGCAGTCAGGGTCAGGGAGAAGAGGTGGTTGGATGGGGAAGTCAGGAAGGAGAGGAGGAGTTGGAAGGGGCGGGGCGGTCAGGGGATGGGGACAGGAGAGGTTGGATGGGACAGGAGTCCCGGGGGGGACTGTCAGGGTGTGAGTCGCGGGGGGGTTGGATAGGGGGCAGGGGCCCGGCCACGCCTGGCTGTTTGGGGAGGCACAGCCTTCCCTAACCGGCCCTCCATACAATTTTGGAAACCTGATGCGGCCCTCAGGCCTAAAAGTTTCCCCGCCCCTGTCATAGCCTGAGCAAACCCTCCCTTGGACGCCCTACTCTGGCCACTGGGCGGCGCTCACGCGCCATAGGGCAAGGGGCTGTGTGGCTTTACAGCCGGCGCTGCGCTGCAGGTGCGCTGGGCAGGAGTTGGGATGGCTAGTGATCTCGACTGGGGCAAAGCCATGGGGCCAATCCGGCCGGCCGCTGCCCTACGCCTAGCGGGATGCTAGCCGAAGGTCACCCCCATCCAGCCGTGCACGGAGCCCCTCGGCAGGCACACTCCCCTGCTGTGCTGTCCTCAGAGCAGGGAGGGCGTAAGATCAGCTGTCCCGGAGCTGGCCGCAGCTCGGGCATCCCCTGCCACCCTACAACAGGCCAGGCGCTGTGGCTTGCTCCCCCATGGGGGGCCAGGGACTGATGCACGCCAGCCAGGGTTTGCAGCGACCCCCCGAACAGAGCAGGATGTATTAGCCATGGGGCAAGTCCTTAGGTCCGCAGCGAGCCGGTGAAGGGCTCCACCTCGCCAAGCTGCTGGCACTCGGTTCGGCACCGTCTCTGTCTGTCCGTCCCTGGGGGGAGCTGCTGCAGCTCTTGTTCCCAGCTCGAGGCCCTGGCTCTGCGGTCCTGCAGCCAGGTGGGGGAATCGCCTCCCTCCTGGCCCAGGCCCCCATTGGCTTTCCCGGACCGGCGCTGGCAGGAGCTGGACCTAGCCAGGCCCGAATGACCCATTGGTACCAGCCCAGATGCTTACCTCGCGTGACCCCCCCACCCAGGAGCTTGGCCCAGGACCATTTCAGCCCTTAGCCACTGGGGAGCAAATCCCGTCGCGTGCAGCCCTGCCCTGATTCGGTCCTACAGATCCGACAGACCATTCCCAGCCCTCCCCACACAATGCTCTGCCATTCCTAGCCCCGAGCTGGGGGTGCCCGGATAACCTCACCATGGGGGAGGGGAGGGAATGGGCACCTTTCGGGGGGGGGGGGGGTAGCAGGGAGCTGGGTCCGGTCTAAGGGTTGAATGTCCCACCCTCCCTTGCTGGCTGATCCGCCCCTAATTGCAGGGGGCAGCTGCTTGGGAGGGCTGGGGGCTGAATGCAGGGAAAGGGGTGTTTGGCTATTGGGGCGCTGGGCTGTCAATCACCTTCGCTCCGTTCCACCCCGTGCGCTGACTGTCTCTGGGCTACGCCGTTACAGGTGGCTGCCATCTGCGCTTACCCAGAGCTGCTGCATGCTGACTCCATGCCACGGGACGCCAAGCAGCGAGCCAGCCGCATCCTGCAGGAGCTGCACAGCTCCAGCGCCGGTACCTGAGCACCGCAGCCTCCGTCGGGATAGACCTCGCCCTGGGAGCTGGGTCTCCCTGGAGTCGCTGCTGAAACCTTCAGAGAGAGGGGCCATGGGGCCAGCTGTGGGGTGGGGGAGGCAGTGAACTGGGCCCCATCTGCGTTCCCCACTGGCCCATTGACTGGGGGGCCTTCCCCATGGCTGATCCAGTGAATTTTGCCTGTGGCGGTGGTGGGGGCTGCGTGGCACAGAGTGGGGGGGCTCTGCCAGGAGTGACTGGCTGACTGCCCCCGGTTTTGGGGGCAGAAGGAGAGGGAGGGTCCTTGCCCTTTGCAGTTAAGTGGCAGAGTCTGTCCCTGACGCTGGGCTGGGTCCTTCTCCCAAGGGGCGTATAACATGGAGTACGTCACCACCGCTGTCCCCCAGAGGGTGGCCCGCTACCTAGAGAGGAGAGACGGGGGCATCCGCTGTGACCCCAGGAACATCGTCATGTGCGGGGGCATCACCACGGCCATAGTGGTGAGTCCAGCGTGAACCAGATCCAGCCTGGGGGAGCGGGGACTTGGACCAGCCAGCCCCGCCGGCCGGGCAGCCTCCCCAGCCCCTGTGCCCGCTGATGCTGGTCTGGGTGTCATTAACCCTTAGCCTGCCAGCCCTTGTCCTCCCTCGCCCCAGTGGTGTCACGTGAGCCCGGAGCAGCCTGTGCTCTCTCTTCCTCCTCCAGGACTTCCTCTCCCTGGTGGTCAATGAGCAGGACCCCAGGAGGGCGGGCGTGCTGCTGCCGGTGCCCGGGCACCCTCTCTTTGCGGACGCCGTAGCACTGGCCGGTGCTGTCGGGGTGCAGTACCACCTGGACGAGGAGGGCGGCTGGGCCCTGGACGTTGGGGAGATCAGGCGGGTGCTTGGCCAAGCCAGGGGACATTGCACCCCCAAAGTGCTCTGCGTCATCAACCCTGGATACCCTACGGGTGAGTCGGAGCGAGCGGCCCCTGCCCAACCCCATCCTCATCAGCTCTCCTCCAGCGTGCCCCGAGATGCTGGGAGCCAGCGGCTGACCCTGCCGTGGGCCCCACAGGGAACGCGCCCGTGGGGTCTGCTGGGCTCTTCCTGTAACTGCTGCACCATGGCACCCAGACGCCAGGGCCCTGGCTCACCCAGCACTGCCCCGCCCAGGAGGAGAGCCCAGTGGGGTCAGGGCCAGGAGCACGGGGCAGGAGATCACAGCCGGGGACGTGCCCAGGGCAGTCGATGCACAGACGCTCTCTGGGGCAGGACAGAGCTAGGAGAACAGGACACAGCTGCTGCCTCAGACACAGGCCCTTGGCGCAGAGAAGACCCCGTTCCCCGGCCTGCCTTGCCCAGGTGACGTATCAGCCAGAAGACAGAGGGGCAAGAAATGGTTGTAAAAGCTTTGCGGGGCAGGGGAGGGAGACTCAGCACCCAGCACCAGCAACACACCCTGCTGGCTGGCAGGAGGACCGGGGGGCAGGGGCTCTGGCTGGCAGGGGAAGCGGGTGGCAGAAGCCCTGGCTGGCAGTGGGAACTGGGCGGCAGGGGGAACTGGGCGGCAGGGGGAACTGGGCAGGAAGGAGGAACTGGGCAGGAAGGAGGAACTGGGCGGCAGGGTCCCAGCTGGCAGCTGAGGGGCAGAAGGGGTTCTCAGCAGGTAGCGTTGGCTGGAATGATCGGGACGGGAGCAGCCAGGCCAGGCTGGCAGGATGGCTCCACACCTGACTCAGTTTCGGCCTTGGCAGACCGGGCGACCCCACCCTCTGCCAGGGGGCTCCTGGATCTCGGCCTCCTCCCGGGTCACTGTGGGACGAGGCCAGGATCAAAGGGACCCGGAGGCCCCTCACCCACTCTGCTTGTGCCTGCAGGCCACGTGCTGAGCAGGAGGCACATGCAGGATGTTCTTCAGTTGGCTGCCCAGGAGAGGCTGCTCCTGCTGGCGGATGAGGTGGGTGCCCGGCCGCCCCCGGGATCCGGTACCCTGGGGAGGGAACGCAGCACCGGGTGGGGGCGGGGAGCTGGGAGAGCAGCCCTTAGCCACTGGCTGCATGTGGGGGGGTCCAACAAGAGGAGCTGGTGTTCAGCACCCTGCCCTGCCCTCCATCCCCAGAAGCACCCTGACCTCTCTCCATTGTTACCCGCACACTCCAGGGCACCCACCCGTACCCAGCTCCTAGGGCTCAAGGCCACCCATACCCACTCAGACCCTTACCCAGCTCCTAAGGCCAGAGCCGTCCCTTGGGTAGGGCAAATCAGGGCAACCGCTCCGGGCGCTGTGCTTTGCGGGGCCCCACAGGCCGGTGCGATTGGCTGGTGCGGTCGGTCCCGGAAGAGACGAATCCGTCACTTCCGTCCCGGACCCTGCACCCCGCTAGGGACGGCCCTGCCTAGGGCTCAGGGCGTTCTCTTCTGTGGGTTTTCAGGATCTTCTCCCAGTGAAAGAGCCTTACGCAGTAATAGCCTTAACCTCCAGTTATTAACAATCACCAAAACAGAATGCACACGTTACGCACACAGTGCTCACCACTCCCAATGAGACAGATGAACTTTTGCTGCTGGCCAGTCTGGATCAGGTCATTCAGGGATTCCAGTTTCTGCCCGGTGTGATTGGCTTGGGGCTGTGTCCTGGAGTTGGTTCTAAAGAACTTCCCTTTGGACCCCAGTTTATATAGTGAAACCAGAGTCCTGCTTAGGTACACCTTAACCAATCATGTAACTAAAATATTACAAAATAATTCTTTGACCAATCGTAGCCCATTACGAAACAGCTCTTTAACCAATCATACCACCATATTAGTTGATTTACACCTTGCAAAATTAGTTATACAACAGACAAGAGCAATCAAAGAACCAGACAGAGACCATAGAGATAAACACTAGAGAAGTGGGGCCCATAAAACCAAAAAAATAAAGAAGTATAGATTTCACACCCACAGCTGTTGAGGAGTGAGTCCTTGCCAGACAGAATGCTGCCAAACAAAGTTTTCTTTTAACATTGACTTAAGAGATTCCTCGCTTATCTGGTGGTGGTGGTGGGTACTGTTAGGAGGGGCACTTTCTGAACAGCCCGATATCATAGAATCACAGAATATCAGGGTTGGAAGGGACCTCAGGAGGTATCTAGTCCAACCCCCTGCTCAAAGCAGGACCAACACCAATTAAATCATCCCAGCCAGGGCTTTGTCAAGCCTGACCTTAAAAACCTCTAAGGATGGAGATTCCACCACCTCCCTAGGGAACCCATTCCAGTGCTTCACCACCCTCCTAGTGAAATAGTGTTTCCTAATATCCAATTTAAACCTCCCCCACTGCAACGGAGACCATTACTCCTTGTTCTGTCATCTGCTACCACTGAGAACAGCTGAGCTCCATCCTCTTTGAAACCCCCCTTCAGATAGTTGGAAGCAGCTATCAAATCCCCCCTCAGTCTTCTCTTCTGGAGACTAAACAATCCCAGTTCCCTCAGCCTCTCCTCGTAAGTCATGTGCTCCAGCCCCCTAATCATTTTCGTTGCCCTCCGCTGGACTCTCTCCAATTTGCCCACACTATGGTAGGCCATTGTTTTGATATGGTTTAGATGGAATGCGGGAATGTGACTTTCTGCTTCTTGGCGCACGGCTGCTGCTCTCCTAACATGGCTATAGACAAAGGCCTCAAACCTGACACCCTCCTTGGTGGGCAGCACGCTGGGCTCCTTCCCCCTCCCCTCAGGCGTCAGCCTGATCCTCCTCTCTGTCCCGGCAGGTTCACCAGGACTGTGTGTTCACCCCGGACGCCCCCTTCCTCTCCTTTAAGCGGGTTCTGTGTGAGCTGGGCCCCGCAGTCTCCAGCGCGGTGCAGCTAATCTCCTTCTACTCCGTCTCCAAGGGCTTCGCCGCAGAGTGAGTGCACCCCCGGCTGCCAGGCCTGGAAATGCCCCTTCTCCCCCTGTGGATGCTCCAGATGGTGGGTCCTTCCTGACCCCACTCTGAGATTATGGGGTTCATGTGCCCTTTCACCCTGGTGCCACCCCCAGGATTACAAAGGTATGGGCAGTTCCTGCCCCAGCACATACGAAATCATTGGCCTTTCTTTGGCATATGGACTGCGATGCCAGCTGGAAGGGCAGGTCGGTGACGCCAGTGAGGGAGTAGGCTCCCCCGTCATGGTCAGCTCAGGGACACAGATTGCAAAACCAGTCAGGGACAAGTGCCATCTGGGGCAGAGCCCGTGATGCAGTTGTAATTGTTCTAGCTGTCAGTGCTGGCATGCCCCAGACCCCTAGGGTGCCAGGTGTACCGCGACTCAGGGGCAAACACTGTAATCTCAGGGTCATGGGTTCAAGCCCCACGTTGGGCATTTGATCTTGATCTAGTTGGGGATTGGTCCTGCTTTGAGCAGGGGGTTGGACTAGATACCTCCTGAGGTCCCTTCCAACCCTGATATTCTATGATTTGTGTAGGTGCCAGCCCTGGGGGGTCCCAATAACACTCAGCTACATGGGGTGGGGAGTTGCAGATACCCTAGGTACAGAGGCTTGAACAGTGACAGCTCAAAGCAACTGCCTGTGGAGCTCCCAATCCTTGGAGCTGTGATCAGCCCAGCTGTTTGATATAAATCGCTCTCTGGTGGGGTGGGCGGAGCTGAGCCGGGAAGACTTGGTATAAAAAGTCACTTGCTGGGCAGACTCGGGAGCCACAGAGGCAGCGGACAGGGCATGGGGAGGGAGCATGGGAGGCTTTCCTTCCTGGTTCAGCATGATGTGTGAAATGGAGATGGCCAGCGAGGGAAGGGATGGAACCCCTGCCTTGGACGTGCCACGTTCTCTCTCCAGGAGGGATTTTCTGTGCATGAGGTGCACCGTGGTGGCTGTGCTGGAAGAAAAGATTCTTGGCCTGGAAGGGCAAGTTGAGACACTACTAAGAACCTGAGAAGCTGAGGAGTTCCTAGACAACCAGGTTCGGGGAACACCAGTACCCCAGGTTCAAGGGAGATTGGCGCTGACCACAAAGGAATTGGTAGGAGAGGGAGTGAGAGAGGAGGCTTGGGTCTTGGTAACCACCAGAGGCAGGAGGTCATGGCAGCATTCTACACGGCTGGAGACAGATGAGGCTAGACAGACTGTGGCCCCAGAGAGAAGAGAAGCGGGAGGAATGCCACACAGCCAGACATTTCAAATGGATATCAGGGCCTCAGTGTGGAAACTCTCCAGACCCAGCAGGTCTAGAGGAATGGAGAGGTGTATGGGACACATGTGGATGGCAGCTTGGTCCAACCTGTAAGAAAATCAAGCTTAATCATGAAGAGTTCTCCAACCATCCAAGGAAGACAGAAGATCCTTGTTGGGGATTCAATACTCAGAAGAATCGAAAGAACATTCTGCAAGGGACAAGCAGACAACAGGATGGTGTGCTGCCTTCCCGAAGCCAAGACGGCTCAGCTTCTGAAGGCAATGGGCAAGGATCCACTCGTGATGGTTCACATCGGCACTAATGATAGCTCACGGAAAGTAGATGACCTCAGGACACTCAGAGGCATGCTGAAGAAGAAGAATGTCCAAGCCATCTCTGAGATCCTTCCTGTCCCACAAGCAAAGGAAGACTGAAGGCAGAAGATTCTGGCCGTGAATCACTGGCTAGGTAAGTGGTGTAGGGTGGAGGGTTTGGTTTTGTGGAGCACTGATTCACCTTCCATGGGGAGAGGGGGCTGTATAGGTTGGATGGCCACCCCGTTCAGTAGAAGGGAGACCAACCTCCTCAGGAACAGGCTGGCTGGAGTGGTCAGGAAGGGGTTAAACTAATAGCAAAATGGGGGAGGGGGTAAAAATAGGGAAGCTCGGAGCGCTCAGCACAAAATCGCGATGTGGAGACCAAAATGAATCAAGGAGCCAAAGGACACGAAGAGAAGAAATTCTGGAATTGCCTCTACACCAATGCTAGGAGCCTGGGTGAGAGACAAGAGGAACTGGACTTGCTCACTGATGAATGTAAATGCGATCGAGTTGGTATTCCTGAAACCTGCTGGGCTGATTCCCATGCCTGGAGTGTGAAAGTCGATATTTATAACCTATTTAGGAAAGCACAAGTGGGCCAACGGGAAGGGGGAGTGGTACTGCATGTCAAAAATGGCACGATCTGTTTGTGAGTCATGGTTAACTCAGAAGAAAATGATCTTGAATGATTATGGATCAATGGCCTAACAGATGGGATACTAGCTGGTGTCTGCTACATGCCATCAAATCACACTAGGGAACAGGATGACCTGCTCCTTACCCATCCATCTATAATGTAGGGGGGAAAAGGTGGGTATCATGGGGGACTTCAATCTGAGTGACATATGCTGGAGGTCTCATGCTGCCAGTACTAAAAGATTATCGGAATTTCTAAACGTTATAGATGACAATTTCCTAACTCAAAAAGTGTTGCAGCCAACAGGGGGAATTATTAGACCTTGTCCTAACAGACAAAGAGGAATCATAGAATCATAGAATCATAGAATCATAGAATAAGAGGGTTGGAAGGGACTTCAGGAGGTCATCTGGTCCCACTCCCTGCCCAAAGCAGGACCAATCCCCAACTAAATCATCCCAGCCAGGGCTTTGTCAAGCCTGACCTTAAAAACCTCTAAGGAAGGAGATTCCACCACCTCCCTAGGGAACCCATTCCAGTGCTTCACAACCCCCCTGGTGAAAAAGTTTTTCCTAATATCCAACCTAGACCGCCCCCACTGCAACTTGAGACCATTGCTTCTTGTTCTGTCATCTGCCACCACTGAGAACAGCCGAGCTCCATCCTCTTTGGAACCCCCCTTCAGGTAGTTGAAGGCTGCTATCAAATCCCCCCTCATTCTTCTCTTCTGCAGACTAAATAATCCCAGCTCCCTCAGCCTCTCCTCATAAGTCATGTGCTCCAGCCCCCTAATCATTTTTGTTGCCCTCTGCTGGACTCTTTCCAATTTTTCCACATCCTTCTTGTAATGTGGGGCCCAAAACTGAACACAGTACTCCAGATGAGGCCTCACCAATGCTGAATAGAGGTAGAAGGGCCCTGGCCAGTCCAGCCCCCTCTATCCAGGAGCCCCCCATCTGTGCCACAGGGCTCTGACGCTCGGTGAGTGGGGTGCAGGGCTGGGCATGGCCCCTGGAGCTTACCTCTTCTCTGCTCTGGCAGGGGCGGTTTCCGGGCCGGCTTCTTTGAGCTTGTGAACATCGACCCAGCAATCATGAAACGCTTCTGCTCCTGGGGAATGTCCGTCTACCCCCTGATCCTGGGCCAGGTCCTGCTGGATGCCCTGATGGAACCGCCACTGCCCGGGGAGCCCTCCTGCCGGACCTTCATGGCAGTGGGTGCTGCATGCCACATGGCAGGGCGGGAGAGCTGGGGGAGTGGGGAGGGACACAGCTGCAGGGCGCAGGGAAAGGCGGGCAGGCTGGTCTGGGACTGGGGATGCAGCACCTGGGTGCAGGGGGAGAGGCAGAGACGCTAGGCAGAACATGCCACGGGCAGGTCCAGAGCACAGGTAAGGGGGGAGGGCACAGGTGGCTCCAGGGCATGGCAGGTGAAGAAGGAAGAGGGCATGGTGCTGAGGGTTGGCGCTGGGAACAGCCAACAGCTGGGGTGTGGCAGAGTCAGGGTGGCTCGAGGGACGCCAGAGTGGTGCCCAGCTCAGGAGGAAACAGTCTCCTCTGCTGCTGAGCTGAGCTCATCAGACAATACTCGGCCTCGGCAGGTGTCGGTGAAAGAGCAGCTGTGGGCGGGCACAGCTCGAGGCTGCAGGCTAGTGGTTAGAGCAGCCTCTGACAGTCAGGGTCCGGGTTCTACTCCTCTCTCTAAGCAGGAGAGGAGTCTAGTGGTTAGAGCAAGGAGCAGGACTCCTGGGTTCTATTCCCAGAGAACACGTACCTCCTGCACTCAGCACTATGGTTCTCTCTCTCGGCGGCTCCCAGGAGAAGCAGGCAGTACTGAGCGACCTGGCCCACAAAGCGCAGCTGACCCAGGAGATCTTCAGCCAGGTGCCCGGGATCCGCTGTAACCCCGTGCAGGGCACCATGTACTCCTTCCCCAGGATCCAGATCCCAGCCAGGGCTGTGCAGGAGGCCCAGGTGAGAGCCGGGCATGGAGCAGCCCAGTGGTGTGTGGGGAGCAGGCAGGCCCAGCCCGGCCAAGAGCGTGGGGAGTGACCCTCCTGATGCCCTTTTTTCCTCCTAGGCCCTCGGTCTGGAGCCTGATTTCTTCTTCTGTCAGAAGCTGCTGGAGGCGACGGGGATCGTACTGGCCCCAGGGAGCACCTTCGGGCAGCGCCGGGGCACCCACCACGTCAGGTACTGCAGGACGAGGAGTTCCATTTCAGTGACAGGAGACAGGGTTGGGGCAGGTGTCAGAGGATGGGGTTTGATTAGGGTGACAGGGTGGGGTTCAGTGACAGGTGGTGGGGTCAGGTTCAGTGATGGGTGGCATTTGGTGATGGAGGTGTGGGGATGGGTGAGAAGGTGGGGTTGGGTGATGGGGTCAGGGTCAGAGATGGGTGGTGTTTGGTGATGGATGCGTGGGGATGGGTGAGAAGGTGGGGTGGGGAGATTGGGTCCGGGTCCGCGATGAGCTGGGTGATGGGTGACAAGGCAGTGTTGGGTGATGGGGTCAGTGTCAGAGATGGGTCAGGGGTTGGGTGATGGGTGACAGGCGTTGGGTGACGGGTCAGGATCAGTGATGGTTTGGGGGTTGGGTGATGGGGTGGGGTTTGGTAATGGGTTATGAATGAGCTCAGGCTGGCCTCACCCCTTGCCTGGTGCCTACTGCCAGGAAAGGGTAATGTCCCTTCATCACACCCACAACATGATCCTTTTCATAATCAGGCTTTCCCCATGAATCAGGCCCTGGGCCGCAGACTCCTGCAGCGCTGAGCCCTCCTGTATCCCTGCACCGGGGCCATGAGAGATGGAGGAGCACTGGCAGGGACCAGCCGGCCCATCTGCATCTAGGGCCAGGGCAGCGGTGCCCCCTATAGCAGAGTCCCAGAGCTCTGCCAGCTGAGGGTTCAGTGGCCCAGTGCTGAGACTCTCAACCCTTCTCTTCAGAGGGTCGCTCAGGGAAGAACCCCCAGCCCAGGCAGGAGCGAGGGATCAGCCCAGCACCTTCTTCCCAGTGACCTTCCCTTCCCCTCCCAGGGTGACGCTGCTGCCCCGAGTGGAGACGCTGAGGATTGTTTTACAAACCATCGCAGACTTCCACTCCCAGTTCCAGCAGCGATATTCCTGAAGAGTGGGTGGGCGATGCCCAATGAATAAATGGAGTTAATCACATTACAAGATCAACCAACAGAGGCCTCTGCAGATATAGGGTGGAGATGAAAGATAATCTAGGCATGGCACAACTCCTAAACAAATACTGTGCCTGAGTTTTTAATAATGGTAATGAAGAGCTCCCAGGTAGGGGCCAGGTGGCTAAAGGGAATAAGGATACAGAAGTCAAAATTACCACATCTGAGGTGGAATTAAAACTCAAACAGTTTAATGGGACTAAATTGGGAGCCCGGATAATCTCCATCCAAGAATATTAAAGGACCTGGCACATGAAATTGCAGGCCCAATAGCAAGGATTTTTAAATGTAACCCTTCTGCTCATCTAAGTTGGCAACAAGGGCCGGGTTCTGTATCTAGGGGTTCCGTTTCAATAACGCAATGTAAAACCGGCTCGAGCCCCCACCCAGTGACCTGGGACAATTACATACCACCCCTTGGGCGCCTCTAAGAGGCAATACTTCCCCTCTCGCAAGCACGGCGTCTGAGTGTAACAGAAAATGTTTAATAACATGAGGTAAATGACATCAGCATTAAATTGGAAAAAACACCACAAACAGGATTCCTAACACAAACCATTCGCAAAAGACCCACCACAGCAAATTGGGCCGTGTCCTTTCCCTTTGGTTCTTGAATCCAGCAACCCAAAAATCACCCAGAGTCCCCAAAGTCCAACACCCCCAAAGTCTCTGTCCCTGGTCAGTGCAGCCCCAGAGTAAAAGGGGGACACACAGGGTGTTAAGGGGCACTTTACGTAATCTGAGGCCATCTGGCCGTCTCTCCGTGGTGTTCTGCCGCAGCCTTCACCACGAGCCAGTCCACAGCCTGCCATCCCATGAACTGCTCTGCTCTACGAGCTGCTACGCTCCGCTCACCGACCTGTGAACCGCTCCAGCCATCCCCGCAAATAGCTCCGCTCGCCGTTCCTTGGGCCGCTCCAACCGTCCCCACAAGGCTCCGCGCCACTTGCTACTCCTCCAGACACCCCCACAAACTGCTTAGCAATATAGCTTCAGGCTCCCCCTCTAGTTAATGCAGCACTCAGTGATCTCAGCTCTTAGTAACTTTAGCTCTTTTGTGATTTCAGCTCATAGTAGGAGCAGCCCAGTGCTAGTGCACCATTGGCCCAAAGTGAATTCAGCTCAGCAGCCTGTAACTAGACTTCTAATGGAATCAAAGCTAGCTCTGATATTTAACAGTAGAGAGAGGAGATGGTGCAATTGGTGCTTTAAGCCAGAGGAGCCAACCCATACCATCAAGTACAAATACCTACCCCCAACTTCTCTCAATTCACTGGCTTGTGGAACCCATGTCCCTTGTCTAGCGAGTGCTACTTAGGTGATGGTGAGACCCTCTGTCATAAAACAGTTTCATTGTCCTTGATTCACATAATCAGGGTAACAACACTTTATTCCTCCTGCCCCAATAACAGAGAAACTGGGGATCCCACCCCATCCAAAGTAACCTCTATCAGTTGCTGTTGTCTCATGCCAGGCGAGTGGGTGTGCCTATGCAAACAAGATCAGCCCCTGGAGTTCTTTTCCACACTCGCCATAATTCACCACCAGATGTCAGGGTAGAGCTCATCCTGACTCTGCTTACAGAAGGAATCTGTAAACTCAGTGTTTCTATCCTACGACTGGAGAATTGCTAATATAGTACCTAGTTTTAAGAGAGGGAAGAAAAATTATCCAGGAAACTACAGGCCTGTTAATTTGACCTCAATAGTATGCAAGGTCTTGGAACAAATTTTGAAAGAGAAAGTAGTTAAGGACATAGAGGTAAATGGTAATTGGGATTAAATACAACACGTTTTTACAAAAGGTAGATCATGTCAGACCAACCTGATCTCCTTCTTTGAGAAGATAACTGATTTTTTTAGACAAAGGAAATGCAGTAGATCTAATCTACCTGGATTTCCATAAGGCATTTGATACAGTTCCACATGGGAAATTATTAGTTACATTGAAGAAGATGGGGATTAATTTGAGAACTGAAAGGTGGATAAAGGGGAGACTACAACCGGCCATACTGACAGGTGATCTGTCAGGCTGGAGGGAGACTACAACGGGAGTTCTTCAGGGATCGGTCTTGGGACCAATCATATTTCACATATTTTAATGTCCTTGTCACAAAAAGTGGGAGTTTGCTAATAAAATTTGCAGATGACACAAAGTTGGGAGGTATTGTCAGCATGGAGGGGGATCAGAATATCATACAAGAAGTCTGAATGACTTTGAAACCTGGAATAATAGCAATAGGATGAAATTTAATAGTGCAAAGTGCAAGGTCAGGCACTTAGGGACTAACAAGAATTTTTGCTATAAGCTTATCAGTTGGAAGTGACAGAGAAGGAGAAAGACCAGGGTGTGTTGGTTAATCACAGGATGACTATGAGCCGCCAATGTGAGGCGACCATGAAAAAGGCTAATGCAGTCCTAGGATGTATCAGGCGAGGTGTTTCCAGTGGAGACAGGGAAGTGTTAGTGTCTTATACAAGACACTAGTGAGACCTCACCTGGAACACTGTGTGCAGCTCTGGTCTCCCACATTTAAGAAAGATGAATTCAAACTGGAACAGGTACAGAGAAGGGCTACTAGGATGATCCGAGGAATGGCAAACCTACCTTATGAGAGGAGACTCAGAGCTTGGCTTGTTTTGCCTAACCAAAAGAAGGCCGAGGGGAGATCTGATTGCTCTCTGTAAATACATCAGAGGGATAAATACCAGGGAGGGAGAGGAGTAATTTACGTTAAGCACCAATGTGAACACAAGACCAAAGGGATATAAACTGGCCAGCAACAAGTTTAGGCTTGAAATTAGGTGAAGGTTTCTAACCATCAGAGGAGTGAAGTTCTGGAGCCACCTTCCAAGGGGAGCAGTGGGGGTAAAAATCCTAACTGGCTTCAAGACTGAGCGTGTTGAGTTTGTGGAGGGGATGGTATGATGGGGCTGCCTACAATGGCGTGTAGCCGATCTGTGACTGCTAGCAGCAAATAACTGCAATGACTGGTGATGGGATGCTAGGGCTCTGAATTGCTACAGAGATTCTTCCCCAGGTGTCTGGCTGGTGGGTCTTGCCTACATGCTCAGGGTCTAACTGGCCATATTTGGGGTCGGGAAGGAATTTCCCCGAGTCAGATTGTATTTTTCCCCTTCCTCTGAGCCACGGGTCACTTGCAGGTTTAAACGAGTGCAAATGGTGGATTTTCTGTAAGGTGTAGTCTTCAGATCATGATGTGAGGACGTCAGTAACTCAGCCAGAGGTTAGGGGTTTGTTCCAGGAGTGGGGGGGGGAGGGGGGAGGTTCTGTGGCCTGCAATGTGCAGAAGGTCAGACTAGATGCTCATGCTGGTCCCTTCTGGGCTTAAAGCCTATGAGTCTATAGAAAGTCAATGTCCCCTTTGGCCATTTGCCCACAGCAGAGTCACAGTACGACGTGCCCCGAATGTCTGGGTCTGCTCAGCAAACACGGCTCTGTGGGATAGCAGGAGGCTGGGGGCAGGACTGAGGGGCCTCGGCCGAGCTGTGGGGAGGACGCCAGGATGATGACAGCAGATGTACATCAAACTGTTACTATGGGAACTTGGCCGTACTCCTCCACACATTAATAGTCACCCCGTGGCCCAGGCTCAGGGCTGGGCACCACTCTGTTACCGTTGTCTGGCTCACGATCACTGTGCACAATATAGGGGGGAAATTCAGAGCGGCTGCAATCCCAGTGCCACCAGTGGAGTTGTGCCCAATTGCACCCGCCTGGAATCTGGCCCCATATCAGCTGTCAGCTCTGCTCTTCCACCCTCCTGGGGCTCCTCAGGGTCAGAGGCGTCCCAGAAGGGCCCAAGCAGCTGCAGAGTTCGTGGATGGACAGGCTAAAGCCAGCCCTGCTCTGCTGATGGCCCAGGGCTAGCAGTGACAGCAGGGCAGCTGGAGTTTGGGGGAGGGCTGTGAAGGAGCTTTGGGTTCATAGGTGCCAACTCTGGGCGTGCTCCAGGGCTGGAGCACCTATGGGGAAAAATGATGGGTGCTGAGCAGCCCCCAACAGCCCCCTATCAGCACCTCCCCCTCCCACTAGCGCCTCCTGCTCGCTGGCAGACCCCGCTGGTCAGCGCTTCCCCCTCCCTCCCCACGCCTCCCACCCACCGCAATCAGCTGTTTTGCGGCATGCAGGAGGCTGGGGGGGGGAGAGGGAAGAGTGAGAACGCGGTGTGCTCGGGGGAGGGGCGGAACGGGGCAGGAAGAGGCAGGGCGGGGGTGGAGCAGGGGTGGGAAGAGGTGGGGCATGGGCAGGGCAGGGGTGTGGCCTCGAGGGAAGGGGTGGAGTGGGGGCATGGCCTGGGGCGGAGCCAGGGGTCAAGCACAATGGAAAGTTGGCACCTGTGGTTGAATTGATAGAGGAATGGACTCCCAGGTTGGGAGAAGGGGCAGGGGAGCCAGAGAGCGGGTTGTACTCAGAGGGGGGAGCAGGCTGGGGAATGGGCAGTGGGCGTTGGGAGGAGGGAAGGGCTAGAAGCAGCAGCAGAACTGCTGGATTAAAAGCCATCTGGGGTTTGGAGCTGAGGCCCCTCTGGCTCGTGTGGGATCAGAACCACGTGGCCTGCAGGGGCAGGGAAGGGGAGGGGAGACATGGGTGATGGAGACAAACGACAGGAGAGATGCAGCAAGGGACCAGTAGAGTTTATTAGGGGACAGCGGCTTATTCCACATCAACCCCCTCTTCCCTTGCCCCCAGCACAGGGAGAGGTGCTTCCTCTCTCCATGGACTGTGTCACTCCCGCTTTCTAGCATGTATCTCCCAACTGGGTGCCGTAGACCTCGACCTCACACAGGGTGAGATACTCCGCCCTGCCCGGCATGGTGAGTCTGACCTAGTGGCCCTTCAGCTGAGGGATCCTGGTGCGGTGTCAGTGATGGTCCCGCAGCTGCAAAGAGCAGAAGACAAGAGCGAGAGGCTGAGATTAGGGGGCACCGGCGAGTTGGCAGCAGGACGGATGACCCTTTAACTTTGAGCCTGCGGAGGCCAAAACACGGAGTGAATGACTGTGACGAACTGGGACTGTTCTTGCTGGGGTGTGGGAATGCTGACAGGGGAGTGTGACTAGGATGGTCTGCATCGGGGGATGGGAGCCGGCCCAAGGGAACATACCTGAGCTTGTAACATGAGAACCCAGGAGGGGGTTGGAGGTCAGGTGACTCCGGGGCCCGGGAAACCGAACAAAGGCTGTGGGAGGGGTCGCTGAAGGGAGAGTGCTGGAAGCAGGCTGGAAGGAGGCTGGAGAGATGGCTGGGAGGCAGAGATGGCTCTGACCCCCCAAGGGGGGTGGGCTGGCATGCCCTGGGACCCCAAGCTGGACCTAACTGAGGGGGGCCCTGTTGTCTGTGCCTGCAAGACCTGTCTTGGACTGTATTCCTGTCATCCAAATAAACCTTCTGCTTTACTGGCTGGCTGAGAGTCATGGTGAATCGCAGGAAGCCGGGGGTGCAGGGCCCTGAGTCCCCCAATACTCCGTGACAATGACAGACTGTTGGAGACGGGGGGTGTCCCTGTTCCCCATCACAACCAAATTCCAACTAGAAATAAGGTTCACATTTCATCAATCAGGGTCATTAACTGCTGGAGCAGATTACCGAGGGACACAATCGATTCTCCTTCTCTTGCAGTCTTTAGATCAAGACTGGACGTCTGTCTAAAAGATACACTGCAGCTCACACTAAAATTATGGGCTCAGGGTAGAAAAAAATGGTTACTTACCTCTCCTAACTGTTGTTCTTGGTGATGTGTTGCACATGTCTGCACATGGTCTGGTCCTTTCAATATAACATGCCAGAGCCCGCCTGATGTCCAAGGAGAGCCGGCTCTGCTCCTCCCTAGTGGCTTGAGGTTTAGGGTAGAAGACTGGCAGAAAGACCGGCTGGCTATAATGGAATTGGGACACAACCTTTGGACGGAATTTAGGGTGCGGCCAAAGCTGTATCTTGCCCTTAAAGAAATCTGTATAGGATGGTTCCACCATAAGGGCCCAAAGTTCTGAAAAGTAATCGCCACCAGAAAGGCTGTCTTGTCTTCCATGAGAGATATAGGAGTGAGCACGTCTCCATGGGTTCCAACGGCAGCCCTGTCAGTTTTGAGGGGACGAGGTTCAAATCCCATGGAGGGAGTGGTTCATTCACTTGAGGGAATGCCCTCGCCAGACCTTTGAGGAAGCGAGTTACCATTTCATGTGAGAACACCGACCTATTGTCGACCTTCGGGCGGAATGCTGAAATGGCTGCCAGGTGGACCTTTATGGAGGAAAGGGCTAGGCCCTGTTCCTTCAAAGATAGGAGGTAGTTCAGGATAAGTTGGACCAAAGAATGCATTGGTGGGACCTCACGACCAGACAACCAGAGAGAAAAACGTTTCCAGCTTTGCACAGTGAGCCGTCCTCGTGGAAGCCTTCCTACTGCCCAGGAGAACTTTTCGGACCTGCTCTGAACAAGCCTGCTCATCGGGACTCAGACATGAAGATACCAGGCCATTAGATGGAGAGAGCTGAGATTTGAGTGGAGCAACTGACCGTGGTCCTGTGAGATCAGATCTGGGCACAGTGGAAGCTCGATTGGGGTCTTGTGAGAGAGGCGAATGCATGAGGTATACCGATGCTGTCTGGGCCATGCTGGAGCTATCAGAGTGACCCGAGCCCGGTCCTGTTTGATCTTTGTTAGCAGCTTGTGAACCAGCGGAACGGGCGGAAAGGGGTAGAGCAGGTGATGCGGCCAATTCAGCAGAAACATGTCTGTTATCGAACCCGGACTGTGGCCCTCAGGGAGCAGAACTGCTGGCTTTTTCGATTGGAATGCGTGGCAAACAGAGAAAGCCCCACACGCGGAAGATGCTCCGTGCGACATCCGGACACAGGGACCATCTGCAGTGAACGGAGGACCTGCTGAGGTGGTCCACAAGCTGATTCTGCACCCCTGGTAGAAATGAAGCTTCGATCGTGACTGAACATGCGATGTAGAACTCGCATAGGCGAACTGCTTCCCGACACAGAGGGAAAGAACGAGCGTCACCCTGTCTGTTGATGTAGTACATGGCTGATGTATTGTCCGTGAGGACTGAGCTGTTGTCTACGCAATACGAGGCAAGAATGCTTAGCATGTGAGAGACTGCCCTGAGCTCTCTGACATTGATGCGGAGTGCCAGCTCCTCTACAGACCAGCACCCCTGAGTCTTGAGCACCCCCAGGTGGGCTCCCCAACCCAGCGCTGATGCATCAGAGACCAAGTGTGCAGGCAGTTGAGGTTTTGTGAAGGGAATCTCTTCGCAGACTACCCAACCGTCTACCCACCATGATAGGGAGCTGAGGATGTGTGTCAGCACCATAACCACTCTGTCCAAGGGGTGTCTAGAGGGACCGTACGTCATGGCCAGCCAGGCCTGGAGAGGTCTGAGTCTCAGCCTCGTGTGACGAACCACATACATGCACAATGCCATGGGGCTGAGAAGGTTCAAGCATGTTCTGACCATCATGATAGGATGGGCCTGAAATAACCCGGAAGTGATCCTCTGGGAGAAGGGCCTTCACCAGCTGGGAGTCGAAGACTGCCCCAATGAACTCTATTCTCTGAGTAGGGACTAGTGTTGACTTCTGCATGTTGATCGGAAGGCCCACTGACTGGAAGGTTGTTTGGATGAGGGCAATGTCTGACTTCACTTGCTCACGAGACCTGCCCTTGATTAGCCAGTTGTCGAGGTATGGGAATACGTAGACTCCTCTTCTCCTTAGAAGGGCCGCTACCACTGACACACATTTGGTGAAGACTCTCAGTACCGCTGAAAGGCCGAATGGCAGGGGCGCAAATTGGTAGTGCCCCTTGTTTACCACGAATCTCGAAAATTTTCTGTGGCCATTAAAAATTGAATATGGAAGTATGTGTCCTTTAAGTCAAGGGTGGCATACCAATCCCCTGAATCCAAAGACAGGATAATCAATCCCAAAGAGACCATACAGACCTCAACCTCTTGAAAAACCAGTTGAGACGACGCAGGTCTAGGATAGGCGTACGACCTCCCTTGGCCTTGGGTATCTAAAAATAACGGGAGTAGAATCCTCTTCCCTAGATGTGGTGGAACCTCTTCCACAGCTCCCATCCTGAGGAGGGATTGAACTTCTTACTCCAGCAGAAGCTTGTGAGAAGGGTGCCTGAAAAGGGATGGGGAAGCTGGGTGGGACGGTGGGGAGGAGGTGAATTGGAGGGTGCAGCCAACCTCCACTGTGTTTATGATCCAGATGTTGGAAGTGACCCATTTCCAGGCCTCGAGGAAATGGAAAAGACAGTTGGAAAAAATAGGGGTATCTGAATCCTGGGAAAGTAGAATTGGAATGCTGTCCTCAACAAACCCATCAAAACAAGTGCTTTAGCCCCCCCCCCCCCCCCCCCGCTGAGAAGGAGGAAGGTGGATGTGGCCTGCGCCAAGAGCTTCTATTCCTTCATCTGCTCTGGTCATATCTCTGGTGAGGATAAAAGTGACCAAATTGCTGTGTCCTATATGGTCTACTGGGCTGAAACTGGGACTGCAAACCCAGGGACTTCAGAATTGCTTTAGTGTCCGAGGAGCCGGGCATCAGTTTGTTCAGAAAAAAGCGAGGGCCCCTCGAACGGCAGGTCTTGCATTGCTTGCTGGACGTCTTGCGGGAACCGTGATGCTTGCAGCCATGAGCTCCTGTGCATAGGGACTGCCGTGGCCATAGATCTGGCCACTGAGTCTGCGGCGTCAAGGGATGACTGTAAGGAAGCTCTGGCAAGTGTCTTGTCCTCATCTACCAGACGTAAGAACTCCAGATGGTTTGTCGTTAAACTTTGTCATCCCTTCCCATATGTTGTAGTCATAGAGAGTCAGCAATGCCTGCTGGGTTGCTCTGCTCAGCTGGAGTCCTCCCGTAGCATAGGCCTTCCTTCCCAGAAGGTCCATCTTTTTCGACTCGTTTGGCTTTGGAGTCGATCCTTTATTGCCTTGACAGTCTTTCTCCTTAGCAGCCACCACAATGAGACCCCCAGGCGCGAAGGGTGAGAAAATAGAAACTCCCATCCCTTGGCCGGCACAAAGTACTTTCTCTCAGGTCTCTTGGCCATGGGAGGGATGTGTGACACTGCACCCCATATTCTTCATAGAAATATTATTATGATATGATTATAACATAATCATAATGCATTTTATGCAAGTTGGGTCATGTGAGATATCACTGGAAAGGTTATGATTTACTGAATATGCTTATCCTATTTGTATGCATATATCGTTATAGAAGTTAGGAATATTGACTATGTATCTGTATTACAAAGGTGTTTACACATGGGGAACGCCCACTGGACAAAAGGCTCCCAGTTTAGATGGCTCTCTGGGAAGGGCCCATTCAAGTGAATGAACCATTAGGGAGAACAATAGGCCTTAGAAGAAGCTTATTGCCCATGGGGGGTGGGGAGAAAGCCTTCCTGGGGATGCTACAAACAGCCTCTGACTCATGGCTGCTGTGACACTACAGGGACATGTGATCAGGTCACCTGGTGCTGGTCTCCATCTTGGGATATCAGTGTTTTTCCACTGGCTGGCATGGGAACCAAGCTCTGAAACAAAGGGTTCCCGCCATATGCAAAGGCTACCTAAGGCAGGGGAGTGACATCATCATAGTTCTTCACTGACTCCCCACCCAAAGAGACTCCTGGAAACAGCTGAGGAACAAAGACTGAACTGGGGGAAGTGCTGGACCCAGGCCAGAGTGATTTTTAGCCCGTGAATGGAACACCTGGGGATTCCAAGCTGTAGGTCTGCGCAGTTTGCCCCTTAAGAACGTGCAGCCTGCTGGTATCATTTAGGGGGAGGATTTGCTATTCATATCCAAGCTCTTTAGTGTATTAAGTTTAGTTTGCGTTTTTGCTTATTCGCTAGGTAATCTGCTTTGATCTGTTTGCTCTCCCTTATCGTCACTTAAAATCTATCTTTTGTAGTTAATAAACTTATTTTTGCTTTATCTAAAACCTGTGGGTGTGTGAGTCATAACCGGGGGCAGAAAGCTGTTGTAGATTCCTCTCCACATTGAGGGAGGGGGGCGAATTTCATGAGCTTACGCGGTACAGTTCCCTGTGGAGTGCATGACATATAATTTTGTGTTTACACTCCAAAGGGGTGTGTGTGCCTGAGCAGCTGGAAAGTTCCTTAGCTGAAGCCTTCCCATGCAGAGCTGATCACAGCATCGGTGTGTAACTGCAATTGGGTGTGTCCTACATGTATGTTTGCTGGAGGGGGCTTGAGGGCCTGTCACAGTGTACAGGGAGCCCAGGCTGGTGGATCAGGCGGGCGAGATCAGTCAAAGAGGTTGCCAGTTTGTTATTTTCTGTTTGCTTATTTTGGGCAAGGGAAGCAGGGACAGAAAAGCAGGAAAATGAGTGAAAGTGAAACCAGGAAGAAGCTGGAGCTGTGCAGACTGCAGGTGGAAGAGAACGAGAAGGAACACAAACGACATAGGGAATGACAGCAATTGCAGATTGAAGCAGAAGAGGCCAAGCAAAAAGCTGCCCTGGAACTGCAAGCCAAAGAAATGGAGGCCTGGAAGCTAGCCATGGAAGAGAGGGAAAAAGAGAGGGAAGCGTGAACTGGACTTGACAGAGAGGTGGAACCCCACACACCAGGGAGTCCCACCTCTCCAAAAATCCACAAATGAGAATGGTTGTGTCCTGCATACAGTGAGACAGGGGACATTGCTGAATATTTCATCGCCTTTGAGAGGCGGTGTGTGCTCCAGGAGATTCCTGAAGACCAAAAGATGCCCACTTTGGTTGCAAATTTGTCTGGGAGAACTCTGGATATATTCAATAAGATGCCAATTAGAGATGTTTCAGATTATGGTAAATTCAAGGAAATGGTTTTAAAACAGTTTCAGATGACACCTGAAACGTATAGAAGCCTTAAGAGGGGTGCTGGAATGAGTAATGTGGCATGTAAACCAGATGAGAGATTTGATGGATAAGTAGGTAAAGGGAAAAGCTTTAAGAAATGTGTGATCTGGTGGCTTAGGAACATTTCCTGAGTATATGTAAAAAGAACAGTAGTACTTGTGGCACCTTAGAGACTAACAAATTTGTTAGAGCATAAACTTTCGTGGACTACAGCCCACTTCTTCGGATGCATCCGAAGAAGTGGGCTGTAGTCCACGAAAGCTTATGCTCTAATAAATTTGTTAGTCTCTAAGGTGCCACAAGTACTCCTGTTCTTTTTGCGGATACAGACTAACACGGCTGCTACTCTGAAACCTGAGTATATGTAGTGATGATGTAAAACAGTGTTTAGGGATACAAAGATGAAAACTGTTGATGAATTTGCTACTCTAGCGGATAAATTTGAACAAACCCAAGCATCTACTAGAAATAGATTACAGGCAGAGGGGTTTAAGTTTGGATGGATGCTGGGTTTTGCCAAAGGGTCTTTATTGGCCCTGTAATGAAGCTGTGCAAGGGGAGAGCGACCCTGGCAGGGTCTGCATCCGTCAAAATGTCCAGGAAACCACAGACATCTCCCTGACCACCTCCGCCTGAAGGCCCAAATGAGAGGCGACCCGGTTAAGTAAGTCTTGGTGGGCTCTCAGGTCATCCTGGGGAGGAGAAGACCCCTTAAGCATTAACTCGTCTTCTGGTGATGAGGAGAAGGAGGCATGTGCTGTCCCAGCCTCCAGGGGAATCTCCTCCTGGCCAGCTTGCACCTGCTGGCCACTACTGGTACCGGTGCCCACCTTGGTACCTGGAGTGTGATGGATTCAATACCAGGTCCTGTATTGGGGCCGACTCTGGTGTCGACCCTGGAGTTCGGCTCAGGAGTCTCTTGGTGCTTCCCAAGTCTCCGACTGCACCGAATAGGAGTGCCTCGAGCTGGTCCCTTGGCCCAGGGGAAACCCCCATGTGTTCAAAAAAGGCCATTGGATCAGTTCTGGGCCCCGCGGGCCAGGCGCTTTGAGGTATCGTGGCTGTCCAGGCTACCAAAGTCAGAGATGGGTGGGGGGATTGGCGACGGTGCCTCAAAGTGTCAGACCCCGAATCAGACCCTGAAGATGAGGAAGAGCTGGATGACCAAGGCGAGCATGGCAGTGCCAATCCTCGTTGTGCCGGGGACTAGTGCCATGGGGACGTCTCTGGTGAGGTAAAAAATGGAGGCTTTCCCTTAGAGGCCATTCTTGAGATTGGCCTGAAAGTGGTAGGTTCGGTGCCGCTTCAGATGCCTTAGGGGAGCTCGGTACCGGCAGAATCAACAAGTCTTTAGCGGCAGCATAAGCCTCCGGGGTCAATGGTACCGCAAAGTCATCCCCTGTTGCCGGGCGGGGTGTAGCACCTCACCCCTGGGCATTTGCAGCGCCAGAGGCTGCCATGGCGCTGGTGAGGGAGAGCAGCCAGGCACAGTACTTGCTCTGTCCCTATCTGGCCATTTGCCTGTCTTCGGCGCCAGGGAACTGGTCTTCTCCTGATGTCTTCTGTGTATCTTCCTGGGCCCCGGCAAGGGAGAGCGGTGCCACGAGCTCTTAGGGGCTGGCGGTGTGCTCTGCACCAATGCAGATGTACTCGGTGCCGAATCAGAAGGAAGAGCATTGCTTAAACCCCGGCGACCGAGGCATGCCCCAGTACTGGGGTGACACGGACTCCCTCTGCAGACACGGAGAGCAGTCCTAACTACTATTCTATCCTATTTACAACTAGTACAACTACACTAACTAATAAAAACGATTTACCGAATGTTTAACTAGGAAAACCACTAAAATACTTTGCAAAGGCAAAGGTGGGGAGCTCCAACAGCCGCCACAGGCGAGCGGGGGCTCAGCGGGGCCCCTTATACTGGTGCTATGTGCACGCGGCACCAGGGGGCACCAGAGCCAAGCTGACAGATACCACTAGGGGAAAAATCTCCGAGAACTGTGCTCAGGGCACTCGCACCCTAAGTTGGAATGGACATGTACAAGCACTTGAAGAAGAATCCCACGTGGAGCCAGAGCTGCTTCCCGGCAGTGACACACAAACCAGCCACTGCATGAGAGCCAGGGTCATAGTGGGAGCCATGGCCCCAGGAGACAGGAGTGACAGCAGGTCAGTGATGGGGTCTCAGTCTGGTCATATTCTCTCGTAGCCCCCCCATGTCCCATACCCAGCTGGAGCTGCTCCCCAAGGCAGGGATGGGGCAAGATGTTCAGATGGAGCCTCCTCCATCTGCCCCTGCCAGCTGGAGCCCCTGCCCAGGTCAGTGGTGGGAAGGGAAGGGAAGAGTCTCCCAGGGTTTCTGCTGTTTCACTAGACAGAACCTGAGGCAGAAGGGAATGGGGTAGAACATAAAAGAACAAGTTTCCATTCACGTTGTGCCAGCTCCTTACCCCCTGGCGGTGGGGCACAGCCGTGAGCTATGACCTCGACCTCACACAGGGTGAGATACTCCGCCCTGCCCGGGATGACGATGGTGACGTAGCGGCCCTCCAGCCCATAGCAGCAGATGGTGCTGACGGATCCCGGTCTGGTGTCGGTGATGGTCCCGCAGCTAAAATCAGAGCAGAAACCAAGAAGACCAACTAAGATAGATGTATTCAAGTCAACACGGCCTGATGAAATTCACTGTAGAGTACCTAAGGATCTAGCTGAAGCAATCTCAGAACCATTAACGGTTTGTTTGAGAACTCATGAAGGACAGGTGAGGTCCCAGAGGACTGGAGAAGGGCAAATATAGTACATATCTTTAAAAAGGGGAACAAAGAGGACGTGGCAAATTCTAGACCAATCAGCCCAACTTCAGATACCTCGGAAGATACTGGAACTCAAACAATCCATCTGTAAGCACCTTATAGCTAAGGCTAAGATTTTTTCATGGTTATTTTTAGTAAAAGTCAGGAGCAGGTCATGGGGAATAAACAAAAATTCAGACGCCGGTGACTTGTCCATTACTTTACTTTAAATAAGTGGGGGCAGGGCTAGGTGGGGGGAGGAATGGAGTCCCATGGGGAGGGGGGACTGTTGGGCTGAGCCTCCCGCCATGGCTGGAGGCACAGCCCCAACTCCAGAGGCCACAGCAGGGGGCACAGTCATGGGGGGCACACAGCCCCTGGACAGGAGTGTGCGGCCCCAACTGCAGCCCCCGCCAAGCCCCGGAATCCGTAACTGCTGTGACCTCCCTGACTAAATTGTAGTCTTAATGACAGCTATCATGGATTTGTGAAGAACAAATCATGCCAAACCAATCTAATTTCCTGCTTTGACAGACAAACCAGCCTCATGGATGGGGGGAAGCGGGAGATGTGATAGGTCTTGATTTTAGTCAGGCTTTTGACACAGTCCCACATGACATTCGCATAAGCAAAGTAGGGAAATATTGTCTAGAGGAAATGACTATCAGATGGTTGCAGAACTGGTTGAAAAACCGTTCGCAGAGAGTAGTTAGCAATAGTATTATGGTCAAATTGAGGGGACGTATCTAGGGGAGTCCTGTAGGGGTCGGTGCTGTATTGGGTACTGTTCAATGTTTTCATTAATGACTGGGATGATGGAGCATAGAGTACACTGATACCGTAGCTCCTCACTTAAAGTCATCCTGGTTAACATTGTTACGTCACTGATCAATTAGGGAACATGCTCGTTTAAAGTTGCACAATGATCCCTTATAATGTCGTTTGGCAGCCGCCCGCTTTGTCTACTGCTTGCAGGAAGAGCAGCCCGTTGCAGCGAGCTGGTGGGGGCTTGGAACCAGGGTGGACTGACAGCCCCCCGTCAGCTCCCCGCTCCCCTAAGTTCCCTGTGCGGCAGCCGCCTAGTTGCCAGGCAGTTCAGCTGTCCGTCCCCCCACTGCCCTGTGCTGCTTCTGCCCTCTCCCTGGGAGCTGCTCCTGGGAGCCTCCTGCTTGCTGTGCAGAGCGGGGGGGGGGAGGGGTGCTAATGTCAGGGTGTCCCCCTCCCCCCGCTCCTGCCCCCTGCTCCTGTACCCCATCTCCACAGAGCGGGGGGGGGGACGACACATGACAGGACTCAGGATGGAGGGAGTTTGCTGGCAGCAGCTGCTGTCTCAACTTGCTGATCTACTTAAAAAGGCAATGTACTTGGAGTGGGGTCAGTGTACTTAAAGGGGTGTGTGTGTGTCTCTCTCTGCCATGCTGTCTCCCCTCCCTCCATTCATGCTGCCTTGTAGAGTGTGAGGCTACATTAACAACAGTGTGTTAACCCTTGAGGGCTCAGCCGAGTGCTACTTCATCATTTAGCAGTAAGGCATCCCCTGGGAAATATCCCACCCTCTGACTTCACCACCTCAACCAAGCTTCAGAATCATCATTGCTGTGTACAGTATTCAATTGTTTGTTTAAAACTTATACTGTGTGTATGTGTGTGTGTGTGTGTATATATATAAAAAAAATAGTCTTCTGTCTGGCGAAAAAAATTTCCCTGGAACCTAACCCCCCTTATTTACATTAATTCTTATGGGGAAATTGGATTTGCTTCACATCATTTTGCTTAAAGTAGCATTTTTCAGGAACATAACTACAACAGACATTACTCTTCTCGAAACTCCCCTCCGCATCCCAATCTAGAAAGGCGTAAAGCAAGGAGATACGATTTCACCAAAACTATTTACCGCCTGCCTTGAAATGGTTATGAACAAGATCAATTGGAGGAGTGGTGTTAATATAAATGGAGAACAATTATCTCATCTCAGATTTGCAGACGACATCGTACCAATTGCCGAAAGCACCAACCAACTGCAGAACATGCTACGACGACTCGACAAGACAAGCAGTCAGGTCGGTCTGAAAATGAACCATTGCAAAACGAAATACATGCGATCAGACGTCTTAAGAAAAGCCCGAATAACGGTAACAGGAGAAGAAATTGAAGAAGTGGAACAGTATGTATATTTGGGCCAAGAAGTTAATATGCGCCAAGACATGAACAGAGAACTCTCGCGAAGGATTCGGGCAGGAAGGTGTGTGTTTAATTCCATCAAGGACGTCTTCAAAGGAAAAATTGACAAGACCACACGTACAAATATCTTCAATTCAACAGTGCTGCCAGCCATGCTGTGTAGCAGTGAAACGTGGGCACTGACGAAGAGAGAACAGCGGCTGTCTGTAGCTGAAAGGGCAATGGAACGAGCGATGTTGGGAATTTCCCTTCTGGATCGTATCCCAAATGAAATGATTAGAGAATGCAGTGGTGGGAAAGATATTGTCATGGAAAGCAGATATAATAGGATACGATGGGCGGGCCACATAGCACGGTTCACGGACAATAGGTGGACCGCAATCATTACTGAGTGGTACCCGCGAGAACAGAAAAGACCACCTGGTTGGCCTCCAAGAAGTTGGGAAGATGACATTGTTAAACGTTTCGGACGAACATGGAGAAGAAAGGCAAGAATGCGAGAAGAATGGCGGATGTGTTGTGATCGGCGCAGTCTTAACGACAGCTGAGACTGATCAATCCAGATGATCCGGGTGATAACTACAACGTTAAGTGAGGAGTTATTGTAAAATGTATGGGTGATAACAAGCTGGGAGGGGTTGCAAGAACATTGGGGGAAAGGATTAGAATTCAATATGATCTTAATAATGTGGCGAATTGGCCTGAATCTAGAAGATGAAATTCAATAAACACAAGTGCAAGGTACTGCACCTAGGAAAGAAAATGCCCAACTACAAACTGGGGAGTGACTGGTGAGGCAGCAGCACTGCGGAAAAGGATCTTGGGTTATAGTGGATCACAAACTGAGTCTGAATCCATAGTGTGACGCTGTTGTGGAAAGGGCAGGTGTCACTCTGGGATGTATTCACAGAAGTGTGGTATGTCAGACATGGGCGGTAAGCGGCCCACTTTACTCAGCGCTGAGGACGCCTCAGCTGGGCACTGTCTCCAGCTTTCAGCACGGCACTTTAAGAAAGATGTAGAAAAATTGGAGAGACTCTAATGGGCAGCAACCAATATGATACCCTGACCTCTGAGGAAAGGCTGAAAGAACTGGGTGTGTTTAGTCTAGAGAAGAGAAGGCCGATGGGGGACGTGATAACAGTCTTCAGACAGGTCACAGGTTGTGTCCCAGGGTAGCAGGCCCTTGAGGAGGTCAGGCACCCAGCCTCCCCGTGACAGGCTCTGCTAAGGAGAAGGAGCCAACCCAGATCCCCCTGTGAGCAGTTAATTCCCGAGGTGGCAGCACATCAGGCAATTAGCTAAAGAACACCTGGCACTAATAAAGGTCTGTGAGGGCTCACTCAGGACACACAGATCACAGAGGAAGCTGCTGAGAATTGCAATTCTCTCTCAGGGGGGCTGGTTAGGGAGCTCCCCAGGAAAGGGGACCTAGGAAAAGTGGCCTGGAGGGAAGAGGTTCCAAAAAGGGAGAGCTACGAGTGCCAAGCACCTAGCAGGGAGCTGGTCCCAGCGAAAAACCCCATTCCCAGACAATGGCAGATGCTCCAGATCACAGAGTAACCACATGGTGCTCTGGAGACGAACTGCAGTGCTTTGACCTCTGCAGGGGCCCTGAGCCCAGAGTGGGAACCGTTCCCAGCTTTGGGCAGGAGGCCTGACTCCAAAGGGGGATTGTGAGTCGAGTGGGCCTTACCGGTAAGGAGCCTGATGGAGAAGGTGGATGGACTCTGGTGGGGCAGACACACTAAGATTAACTCGCTTTCCCCCACCCCAAGCTAGGATGCTGGGGTGAAGGCTGGCTTGTGTACCACGATTTGGCCTTTGGTTAAATAAATCAGACCCTGAAGGGGCACTGTACACCATATAACAGCCTCATTGAACTCATGGAAAGCCCACAGCGGGAAACTGAGGCAGGGACACAACCACAGTTCTGCACTGGGCCAGCAAGTGGTGCACCACACATGTGTACCCACCAGAACAAGTTGTTACAAAGAGAACGGTGATCAATTGTCCACCCGGTGTAGGACAAAAAATAATCGGCTTAGTTTGGAGCAAGGAAGATTTAGGTTGGATATTAGGAAAATCTTTCTGGCGATAAGGATAGTTCGGTATTGGAATAGGTCACCAAGAGAGGTTGTGGGATCCCCATCTCTGGAGGGCTTTAGGAAGAGGTTAGATTAATACCTGCCAGGGATGGTCTAGGTATATTTGGCCCTGTCTCAGCATGGGAAGATGCACTAGATATACTCTGGAGATCCCTTCCTGCCCTACATCTCTGTGTATCTGTATGGTGTGAATGGAACACTGTGAGAGACCCTGCCTGTCCTCGTCCCCATCACAACCCAATTCAGACTAGACATAAGGTTCATGTTTTTATCAGCGCGGGCCATTTACCACTGGAGCATATTGCTGGGGGACACAGTGGAGTCTCCTTTCCTTGGAGTCTTTAAATCAAAATCGGACGTCTGTCTAATAGATACATGGCAGCTCACAGGGAAATTGTGAGCTCAGTGCAGAATCACTGTGAGAGATTTTCTGGCCCGTGTGATACAGGAAGTCAGACTAGATGATCGGAAAGGTGACTCTTGGTATTAGAAATCTATGGCTCCCAGAAAAATCAGTTCCTGTTGCCTTGGATGAGATGATTCTATGCGAGGAGCAGCTGTGAGGGCAGAGAGAGAACACGCAGGGGCCTGGAGAGAGATCGGCTCTACCCTGGATTGCCCTGCAGCGGTCGCTGTGCTCTGTGACATGTGGTTCCCTTTCATCCAGGAGCTGAGAGCACAGGGGGCTCGGAGGGGAAGAGACCAAGCCCTGGTCCCAGCGGGCAATGATACCCCTGTGTCTGAGCTGGCAGGAGTCATCTCACTCCAGGGGATGGGAAAGCAACTCACATGGGGTTCTGCTTGCCATGGTCGGCCAGGGAGTCTCCCACGCGGATCTGGGCTCCCCTGATTCTCTCCCCACAGCATTCGTCTTCCCTGTTCTTCACGATCACCGCGGAGACAGACTGACGACTGCCCAAGTCCACGGTCCACCACGGCTCTGTGTCGAACTGGGTGTGGCTGCAGGAGCCTTGTACCCACTTCCCATCGCGTTTTCCATCCACGGCCTTTCCAGCCACGGCATTTCCAGTCCTGTCGTTATCGACGTACGTGGAGGACTGAGTGGCCGGGCGCCCCAGCGCCAAGTTCCGAGCTGGAATCAGAGGGTGAGAAGAGGGGAGGTGGGACATGCCCATCGCTGGGGGGGCTGTAGATGCCCTTTGTCCCACATGGAGCCAGAGCCGCTTCCCGGCAGTGACACACAAACCAGTCACTGCATGAGAACCAGGTTCATAGTGGGAGCCATGGTCCCCGGGGACGGGAGTGACAGCAGGTCAGTGCTGGGGCCTCAGCCATACCCAGCTGGAGCTGCTCCCCAAGGCAGGGATGGGGCAGGATGTTCAGATGGAGCCTCCCCCGTCTGCCCCTGCCAGCTGGACCCCCGCCCAGGTCAGTGGTGGGAAGGGAAGAGTGTCCCAGGGTTTCTGCTGTCTCACTAGGCAAAGGTTGGAGCAGAAGGGAATGGGGTAGAACATAAAAGGGAACTAGTTTCCATTCATGTTGTTCCAGCTCCTTACCCCCTGGCGGTGGAGCACAGCCCTGAGCTAGGACCTCGACCTCACACAGGGTGAGATACTCCGCCCTTCCCGGGATGACGATGGTGACGTAGCGGCCCTCCAGCCCGTAGCAACAGATGGTGCTGACGGATCCCGGTCTGGTATCGGTGATGGTCCCACAGCTGCAGAGAACAGAAGACCAGAGTGAGAGGCTGCGATTAGGGAGCACAGGGGAGTCAGAAGTAGGGTTGGTGAGCTTGTTACTCTGAGCACACAGCACTGGAGACCACAGCAAGATAGATCTATTAAAGTTGGTAGGGCCTGATGTAATTCACTCTAGAATACTAAAGAATAGCTGAAGCAATCTCAGAAACATTAACAATTGCTTGGGAACTCATGGAGGATGCCTGATGTCCCAGAAGACTGGAGAAGGGCAAACGTAGTAGCTATCTTTAAAAACGGGAACAAAGAGGGTGTGGGGAATTCTAGATCAATCAGCCCGACTTCGATACCTGGAACGATACTGGAACAAATGATCAAACAATCAATTTGTTCAAACCTAGAGGATAATAAGCAGATAAGTAATAACCAACATGGATTTGTCAAGAGCAAATACCAAACAATCTAATTTCCTTCTTTGTCAGCAGTCCAGTAGATGAAGGGGAAGTGATAGATGTGGTATATCTGGAGATTAATGAGGCTTTTGATGCAGTCAAATATGATAGTCTTATAAGCAAACTCAGGAAATACTGTCTAGATGACATTACTATAAGGTGGCTGCACAATTTGTTGAAAAACCATACTCAAAGAGTAGTTATCAATGGTTCCCTGTCGTTTTGAGGGGACGTATCTGGGGGCGGGGGTGTCCAGTAGAGGTCTGTCTGGTTTTGGGCACTGCTAAATATTTTTATTAACGACTTGGATGATAGAGTGGAGAATACACTTATAAAATGTACAGGGGACACTGAGCTGGGAGAGGTTGCAAACGCATTTGGGAAAAGGATTAGAATTCAAAATGACCTTGACAAATTGGAGAACTGGTCTGAAATCCACAAGATGAAATTCAATAAAGACGAGTGCCAAGTCCTGCTCTTAGGAAGGACCCCAGCGGTTGCAGTGCCTGGAGCAGGGGGGCGAGCCCAGCCAGCCCCATGGGACAGGAGCCACGGGAGCTGCCACATGACCCTTTGAAACATTCTGGTGACCCAATTTTGGGTTCCAATCCCTGGGTTGAGAAACCCTTGTTTAGACAACCTGACCTCTCAGGAGGGTGAAAGAACGGGGTGTGTTTAGTCTAGAGAAGAGATGGCTGATGGGGGACATGATAGTCTTTAAACAGGTCACAGGGTAGCAGGATCGTGAAGAGGTCAGGCACCCAGCCTTCCCGTGACAGGCTCCGCTAAGGAGAAGGAGCCAACCCAGATCCCCCTGTGAGCAGTTAATTCCCGAGGTGGCTGGGCGTCCGTCAATTAGCTAAGGAAATCCTGGGCCTAACAAAGGGTTCTGAGGGCTCAGTCAGGACACACAGATCACAGAGGAAGCCAAGTCCGGAGGGAGAGCTGGTCCCAGAGAAAGGACCTTTCCAGACAATGGCAGGCGCTCCAGATCGCAGCGGAACTACAAACTGCTGTGCAAAAGAGCTGCAGTGGTTTGACCTCTGCAGGGGACCTGAGTCCAGAGTGGGAACATTTCCCCGGGTGATGGCAGGAGGCCCGACTCCATTGGGAGGCCCCAGGATGACAGGGCCTTCCTAGTAAGGAACCTGGACAGAGGAGACGGATGGAGTCAAGTGCGGCAAACCATTTATTCCCCTCCTCCTTGATCTAGGATGTGTGGGGATAAAAGCTTGCTTGTGTACTTCTTTTTGACCTTGGGTTAAATCAATTAGACCCCTGAAGGGGCACTGTTCACTGCATCAAAGCCTCACTGATCTCACTGAAATCCCATAGGGGGAAACTGAGGCAGGGACACCACCACTATTCTGCTCTGGGCCAGCAGGGGTGTTCCAAAAGTCAATGTTAGGTTGTTACAAAGAGGACTGTAATCAATTGTTATCCATGTCCATCAAGGGCAGGACAAGAACTAATCGCCTGTATATGGACTTGGAGAAAATGAGATTTAGGTTAGACATTGAGAAAAGCTTTTGAACCAGAAGGATAGTTAAGTACTGGTATAAGTTACCATGGGCGATTGTGGCATCCCATCACTGGAGGTTTTGAAGAACAGGTTGACCAAGCCCCTGCCAAGGATGGCCTAGGTATGAATACGAATTGACAGTGTGATGTTGTTGCAAAAAAGGCAAATGTCATTCTGGGATCGATTAGGAGTGTTGTATGTAAGATAGGGGAAATAACTGTTCCACTTTATTTAGTGCTGGTGAGGCCTCAGCTGGAGAACTGCGTCCAGTCCTGGGCACTGCACTTTAAGATAGATGTGGAGAAACTGGCGAGAGTGGGGGGATCGAGTAGATGACCTTTGAGATTGTTTCCCACCCTACATTTCTGTGTCTCGGTGGAGCAAATGGAACACTGTAAGAAACATGCCTGCCCGAGTCCCCATCACAACTGAGTTTAGAATAGATATAAGGTACACACATTTATCAGTGAGGGCTATTAACTGCTGGAGAATATTAATGAAGCACACAATGGATTCTCCTTCCCTTGGAGTCTTTAAATCAAGACTAGACATCTGTCTAAAAGATACACTACACATCACACAGAAATTATGGGATCAGTGCAGAATCACCGTGTTAGTTTCTCTGGCCTGTGTGATAGAGGAGGTCAGACTAGATGATTGGAAAGGTTTCGTCTGGCCTCAGAACTCCATGGATGTCAGAAAAATCAGTTCCTGTTTCTTGCATGAGATGATTCTACCTGGGCAGGAGCTGTGGGGGCAGAGAGAGAGAACACACAGGGGCAGGAGAGATTGGCTTTACCCTGGATTGCCCTGCAGGGGTCGCTGTGCTCAGTGACATGCAGTTCCCTTCCATCCATGGGCTGAGAGCACCGCCAGCACAGCGCTCCCAGCCCCAGGGAACTCCAGTGGGAGGGGACTACAGCCTTAACCTGGCTGGCAGCCATAGAATCAAACCATAGGCTTTGAAGGGACCACAAGGGACATCTAGTCTAACCCCTCTCAAGATGCAGGATTTGTTGTGTCTAAACCATCCAAGACAGATGGCTAGTGAGCCTCCTTTTGAAAACCTCCAATGAAGGAGCTTCCATGACCTACCTAGGTGACTGTTCCGCTGTCCTACTGTTCTTACCGTGAGGAAGTTTTTCCTGAGATTTAATCTAAATCTGCTGTGCTGTGGTTTAAACCCATCACCTCTTGTCCTGCCCTCTGGGGCAAGAGAGAACATCTTTTCTCCATTTTTTTTATGGCGGCCTTTCAAGTATTTGAAGACCATTATCATGTGCCCCCTTAATCTCCTCTCTTCCAAACTAAACATATCCAGTTCCTTCAGGCTTTGCTCATCTGGCCGGCATTCCAGCCCTTTGATTGTCTTTGTCGCTCGCCTCTGGATCCTTTCCAGTTTCTCTACATCCTTTCTATACAGCGGTGGCCAAAATGGGACACACTTCTCCAGCTGAGGCCTCACCAGTGCTGAGTAGAGCAGTACTCGCCTCCCATGACTTGCCTGCTGTGCCTCTGTTAATGCATCCCAGAATTGCATTTGCTTTTTTTGCAACAGCATCTCATTGCTCACTCATGTTGAGGCTGTGATCCACCACAACTCCCAGATCCTTCTCAGCGGTGCTGCTGCCAAGCCAGTTATCCCCCAGTCTGTCTTTGTGCATTTGTTTTTTCTTCCCTAAGGATAGCACCTTACATTTGTCTCTGTTGAATTTCATTTTCTTGTCTATATCCCAGTTCTCCAATTTATCAAGATCTCTTTGAATTTTAGCTCCATCCTCCAAAGTATTGGCAACCCCCCCCAGCTTTGTGTCATCTGCAAATGTGATCAGTATGTTCTCTATTCCTATATCCAGGTCATTAATAAAGATGTTAAATAACACTGCATCCAGAACAGATCCCTGTGGAACCGCACTTGAGATCTCCCTCCAGTCTGACATCATCCCATTAATAGTTACTCTTCGTTTGTGGTTGTTTAACCAATTATAACAGGAGTACTTATGGCACCTTAGAGACTAACAAATTTGTTAGAGCATAAGCTTTCGTGGGCTACAGCCCACTTCTTCGGATGCATATAGAATGGAACATATATTGAGGAGATATATATACACACATACAGAGAGCATGAACAGGTGGGAGTTGCCAATTAAGTAAGTGAAAAAAAACTTTTGAAGTGATAATCAAGATAGCCCAGTACAGACAGTTTGATAAGAAGTGTGAGAATACTTACAAGGGGAGATAGATTCAATGTTTGTAATGGCTCAGCCATTCCCAGTGCTTATTATAATAATTACAAACATTGAATCTATCTCCCCTTGTAAGTATTCTCACACTTCTTATCAAACTGTCTGTACTGGGCTATCTTGATTATCACTTCAAAAGTTTTTTTTCACTTACTTAATTGGCAACTCCCACCTGTTCATGCTCTCTGTATGTGTGTATATATATCTCCTCAATATATGTTCCATTCTATATGCATCCGAAGAAGTGGTTTGTAGCCCACGAGAGCTTATGCTGTAATAAATTTGTTAGTCTCTAAGGTGCCACAAGTACTCCTGTTCTTTTTGAGGATACAGACTAACACGGCTGCTACCCTGAAACTTAACCAATTATGTATCTATCCACTTAATGGTAGTTCCACCAAGTCTGCATTTCTCCAGCTTACCTACGAGAATGTCATGTGGGACTGTGTCAAAAGGCTTGCTGAAGTCCAGGTAAATTGTATCCACCGCATTCCTCTATCCACCAAACCAGTTACCTTGTCAAAGAAGGAAATCAGGCTGGTTTGGCATGATTTGTTGTTAGTAAATCCATGCTGGCTGCTAGTGATCGCCCCTTCAGCCTCCAGGTATTTGCAAATTGAATGTTTTATACAATTGTTCAAGTGGCTACCCAGGTATTGAGGTCAGGCTGACTGGTCTATAGTTCCCCAGCTCCTTCTTTTCCTCCTTTTTAAAGATGGGCACTATGCTAGCCCTTCCCCAGTCTTCCAGAACCTCTCCTGTCATCCATGAATTTGCAAATATTATTGCCAGGGGCTTCAAGATTCCTTCAGAATTTAGGATGAATAACAATATGACCCCTGTGTCTGAGCTGGGAGGAGTTATCTCACTCCAGAGGATGGGGAAGCAACTCACATGGGGTTCTGCTTGCCATTGTCGGCCAAGGAGTCTCCCACGTGGATCTGGGCTCCCCTGATTCTTTCCCCACAGCATTCGTCCTCCCTGTTCTTCACGATCACCGCGGAGACAGACTGACGACTGCCCAAGTCCACGGTCCACCACGGCTCTGTGTCGAACTGGGTGTGGCTGCAGGAGCCTTGTACCCACTTCCCATCGCGTTTTCCATCCACGGCCTTTTCAGCCACGGCTTTTCCTGTCTCTTTATTCTCGAACGTGGAGGACTGAGTGGCCGGGCGCCCCAGCGCCAAGTTCTGAGCTGGAATCAGAGGGCGAGAAGAGGGGAGGTGGGACGTGCCCATCACTGGGGGGCTGTAGATGCCCTTTGTCCCACACGGAGCCAGAGCCGCTTCCCAGAAGTGACACACAAACCAGCCACTGCACGAGAGCCAGGTTCATAGTGGGAGTCATGGCCCCAGGGGATGGGAGTGACAGCAGGTCGATGCTGGGGTCTCAGCCCAGACAGAACCGCTTTCAGCCCCTCTCGTCCAATATCCATCTGGAGCTGCTCCTCAAGGCAGGAATGGGGCAAGATGCTCAGATGGAGCCTCCCCCGTCTGCCCCTGCCAGCTGGAGCCCCTGCCCAGGTCAGTGGTGGGAAGGGAAGAGTGTCCCAGGGTTTCTGCTGTCTCACTAGGTAGAGGATGGGGCAGAAGGGAGGGGGGAGGGATAGTTCAGTGGTTTGAGCATTGGCCTGTTAAACCCAGCATTGTGAGTTGAATTCTTGAGGGGGCCACTTAGGGATCTGGGGCAAAATCAAAATTGGTCCTGCTAGTGAAGGCAGGGGGCTGGACTCAATGACCTTTCAGGGTCCCTTCCAGCTCTAGGAGATGGGATATCTTCATTTATTTAATGGGGTAGAACATAAAAGGGAACAAGTTTCATTCACGTTGTGCCAGCTCCTTACCCCCTGGTGGTGGGGTGCAGCCCTGAGCTATGACCTCAACCTCACACAGGGTGAGATACTCCGCCCTGCCCGGGATGACGATGGTGACGTAGCGGCCCTCCAGCCCGTTGCAGCAGATGGTGCTGACCGATCCCGGTCTGGTATCAGTGATGGTCCCACAGCTAAAAAAGAGCAAAAGCCAAGAAGACAAAGGAAGATAGATGTATTCAAATCAACAGGGCCTGATGAAATACACCCTAGAGTTCTTAAGGAGCTATCTGAAGCTTTCTCAGGTCCATTAACGAGTTTGTTGAGAACTCATGGAAGATGGTTGAGATCCCAGGAGAATGGAAAGGGGGAACAAAGAGGACATGGGGATTCTAGACCAATCAGTCCAACTTTGATACCTGGAAAGATACTGGAACAAATGATCAAACAATCAATTTGTAAGCACCTTAGAGGCTAATAAGGTGATATGCAATAGCCTAGTTAAATTATAACTGGGTTCAAAAAAGAATTAGTTAAGTTCATGGAGGATAGATCCATCAATGGCTATTAGCCAAGATGGTCAGGGATACAACCTCATGCTCTGGGTGTCCCCAAACCTGTGACTGCCAAATGCTGGGACTGGCGAACAGGGGATGGATCACTCAATAATTTCCCAGTTCTGTTCATTCCCTCTGAAGCACCTGGCATTGGCCACTGTTGGAAGACAGGATACTGGGCTAGATGGACCATTGGTCTGACCCAGTATGGCCGTTCTTATGTAGCCAACGTGGATTTGTGAAGAACAAATCATGCCAACCAATCTAATTTCTTTCTTTGACAGGCTAACTGACCTTATGGATGAGGTGGAAGCGATATATGTGATATATCTTCACTTTAGTGAGGCTTGTGACACAGTCCCACATGACACTCTCATGAGCAAATTAGGGAAATATGATCTAGATGAAATTAGCATAAGGTGGGTAGACAACTGGTTGAGAAAACATACTCAAAGAGTAGTTATCATTAGTTCACTGTCAACCTAGGAGGACGTATCTTGTGGAGTTCCCCACGGGTCCATCCCGGGTCTGGTACTATTCAATTTTTTCATTAATGACTTGTAAATCCAGGATTAGACTCACTACCCATGTGAGAAGCCATAGAAACAAATAAACTCAGAACTCAAGTGTAGCGAGGCGGTGGGATACCCCACAGCCCCGCGAAGGGACGAGCCTCCCCTAGCACCAAGGTGGGCGGAGCCAATGGGTCCTGCGCCCGCCCCCCAGAGGTCACGGCGCAGGACAGGAATTAGAAAAACTGCAGAGCTCACTTGAACGTCAGCTGCTGGAGAGGCCAGATGTCTGTGGCCTAGCTCCGGGTTGGGGAACGCTGGCAGGCCGCGGCTGACCCGAGGGCTGGCCGGGCCATCCGGGCCTGCCTCTCGGAGCAGCCTCTCGGAGCAGCCGAGCCTACCCCTCGCCAGTTACCCGGAGGAACCGATGGTCCTGGAACCCCCCGAGGACACCGCCCTAATCCAGTTACCGTACGAGGGGGAGTCCGGAAGTAGCCCGGGGGCAGCCGACCCTGGTCTGGCCGCAGCACTGCCAGAGCCGATGTCAGTGTGTTGTGGTCAGGATCCCCACTGACAGCAGCGAGTCTTCTGCTGCTGCTAGGGCCCCGGGCTGGGATGCAGTGGAGTGGGTGGGCCTGCGTCCCCCCGTCACCCCACTCATGGGTGGCAGACTTCCCCTCGCACCAGATGCTCAGCCCCTGCCTAAGGGCCGGAGCGCCTGACTGTTTGTTTGCTGCCCCACCCGGATCCAGGGCCTGGGCCCATAGGGAACTGTTGGAGGCGGTGGGATACCCCACAGCCCCGCAAAGGGACGAGTCTCGGCCGAGCCCTTTTACATCAAGTCAGCACTAGCTGAAAATTCATCTGTTGAAGGAATGGGAGAATCCATCATCCATCTAATTAATGTCTTGGATGATGGAGTGGAAAGTACACTTATAAAATTTGTGGGTGATGCCAGGCTCAGCACGGTTGAGACCTCTTTGGGGGAAGTGATTAGAATTCAAAACAACTGACAATTTGGAGAATTGGTCTGAAATGAACAAGATGAAATGCTGTGAAGGTACTGCACTTCGGAAAGAAAAATCAAATGCCCAACTACAAAATGGGGTGTGACTGGTGAGGCAGTAGCACTGCGGAAAAGGATCTTGGGTTATAGTGGATCACAAATTGAATCTGAGTCAACAGTGTGATGCTGTTGTGAAAAAGGCAAATGCCACTCTGGGATGTTTTAAGACGTGGAAGTAATTGGCCCACTTTACTCGGCATTGGTGAAACCTTAGCTGGAGAACAATATCCCGTTTTTGACATCACACTTTAAGAAAGCTGTGGAAAAATTGGAAAGAGTTCAGAGGGGAGCAACATAAATGATGAAAGGTTGAGACAACCCGACCTCTGAGGAAAGGTTGAAAGAACTGGGCGTGTTTAGTCTACAGAAGAGAGAGCTGATGGGGGACATGATAACACTCTTCAGACAGGTCACAGGTTGTATCCCAGGGTAGCAGGCACCTGAGCAGGTCAGGCACCAAGTCGCCCCGTGACAGGCTCTGCTAAGGAGAAAGCCAAACCAGACCCACCTGTGAGCAGTTAATTCCCCAGGTGCTGGGCGTCCGCCAATTAGCTAAGGAAATCCTGGGCCTAACAAAGCGTTATGAGGGCTCAGTCAGGACGCACAGATCACAGAGGAAGCCCCTGAGGATTGCAATTCACAGGGGAGCTGTCTGCTGGAGCAGATGACACAGAAATGATGGGCTCAGACAGAATCACTGCAGGAGGTTTTCTGGCCTGTGTGATAGATCAGTGGTTCTCAACCTATTTACCATTGTGGGCTGTATATGCAGCTCTCTATGTGTTATGTGGGTCGCATCCACTCAATATAGGTGCTACCTCTACATCTACGAAAGTAATAAGGTTTAGTATTTGTTATATGACAGCAATATGATTCAAATCGATATAGCACCTTTCATTTCAAGACTGGCAAATGTCTACCAAGAGCGTTTTAAATTAGCAAAATAAGTCAAAACATTAACTGTTAAAATGAATTAATTTACTGTAAGGGTGGCATGGTGTATTGCGACCCTCCCTTCCGCACTGCTGCTGGCGGCACGGCTGGGCGCACGGAGAGCGTGGCTGTGGAGTCTGTCTGCCCCATGCACACAGCCCCCAGTCAGGGACTGTCCCCCACATGTGCCTGCCCTGCACAGACATGATGTCCAGTCCAGGGCAGAACGCCTCCCCCCCCCCAGGACTGCCCCCACCAGCATCCAGTGCCCCACCCAGGGACTGCCCCCAGCATCCCCCAGCACTCAAACCCTCATCAAGTGACTGTCCCAGTACCTAGCCCCACATCCAGGGACTGCATCCAGTCACCAGTCCCCCCCACCTAGAGTCTGTGCCCCATGCACCGGCTGCACCCCCTTCCCCACAACCCTAGCTCTCTGCATGTCTCCCCTCACCCCAGACCCTTGTACTCCCTCCCCATGTGGCCCTAGAGCCCTGTGAATTCAAGTCTGTGATGTACACTCATAACATACACACGTTATGAGTGTAAAATAATATTTCATTGGAAGGTGACAGGGCCAGAAAGAGTTAATTATCTCACAGACTGACCTGAACCATGGCCCAACTTTAGTGACTGGTTAGGAAGATCTGTAAATGAACAGAGCTTTGAAATGCAGCCGGCATTGTTAGAGGTAAAAGGGTAGGTGTTTGCTTAGGGCCTGTGATGTAAGCAAACAAGTCTTGTCTATTAGTATAGCTTTGATTCAAAGATCAAAAAAGGAGTATCAGTATTTAGGAAGACACTTGAGTGAAATAGTATTATTGTCTCTATGTCTCTTTGAAGGTTGTGGTAACCTGTATCTGAACTGTGTAATGGATAAATTACCCTGTGCTAATTGCCAGGATGTTTAGAAGAAGGAAAGTTGAGCCTGTTGTTTTCTCAGGCCAAAAGGCTGCTGGAAATGTATAAGAACCCTGGGACACGATCCTACTTCATTTCAGATCTGCTTTGGGTTTCTAGAGGGGGAAACCTTAAGCCATAAGGATTGAGATCCCCAGTCACTGACTGGAGCCACCCTGAATATGGACATTGGACTATAACCTCTGGACTATTTCTAAAAGGACTTTTGGCAATTGCAAGCTCATCGCTGCTATGTATCTGAACCTCAAGAATTGAATTCAAGTCTGTCTGTATATTGATCTTCTAACCAACTCTCTCTCTCTTTCTTTTCTTTTTTAATAAATTTTAGTTTAGTTAATAAGAATTGGCTATAAGCGTGTATTTTGGGGAAGATCTAAGTTGTAATTGGACCTGGATATGTGGCTGATCCTTTGGGGTTGGAAGAACCTTTTCTTTTACATGATGAGAGAAGATTTTCAGTAATCGTCATCATAAAAGGGTGTCATAAGGAGGAGGGAGAAAACTTGTTCACCTTAGCCTCTAAGGATAGAACAAGAAGCAATGGGTTTAAACTGCAGCAAGGGAGGTTTAGGTTGGACATTAGGAAAAAGTTCCTAACTGTCAGTGTGGTTAAACACTGGAATAAATTGCCTAGGGAGGCTGTGGAATCTCCATCTCTGGAGATATTTAAGAGTAGGTTAGATAAATGTCTATCAGGGATGGTCTAGACAGTATTTGGTCCTGCCATGCGGACAGGGGACTGGACTCGATGACCTCTCGAGGTCCCTTCCAGTCCTAGAATCTATGAATCTATGAATCTATATCTGACGTGTGTGTCTGGACAGAGGCCTGAGGCTGGGTACTTTAAGGGAACTGCGTTGGTTGGACTCTAAGTAACCAGTGAAGTACTACAGGAGCTGTTTTGTGCTGGTTGGTAAATCTAAGTATTGGAAATATCCACCAGCGTTTGGGGTTTGTCTGCCCCGTTTTGTTTGCAGTTCACCCTAATGGAGTCAGGGCCGGCTCCAGGCACCAGCCCACCAAGCATGTGCTTGGGGCGGCGCCTGGAGGGGGGCGGCGTGGCGTGGCGCTCTGGCCCGAGAGCGGGGCCGCGACCGGGCTCACCGCCCTCCCCCCGGCGCTCTGGCCGGTCAGAGAGAGCGGAGAGCCGCGGCGGGCTCGCCGCCCTGCTCCCGTCACTCTGGCCGCCAGGGAGAGCGGAGCCGCGGAGGCCTCGCCGCCCTCCCCCGGCGCTCCGGCCAGTCAGGGATTGCGGGCCCGTGGCCGGGCTCGGCACCCTCCCCTGCTGAATGGAGTGACCCCAGCTGGCTCCCATGGGCAGCACCGTCACAACCCCCCTCCCTGTGCCTGCTGGTCTCCTCCCTCAGCTGCACGTAGCTCAGCCGTGCAGCCCGCCCTGCCCTCCTGCAGTTACAGTCCTACTGCCAGGGAGCCCACTCCAGCTGGGACCAGTGGACCCGCAACCCTGTGCTTGGGAGGGGTGCTAAGCATCCTGGCTTCCTGCCAATGCTGCTGGGGGTGGGGGGAGCTGCTGCTTAGCCTGATCCTCCACTGCCCCATTTCTGCATCCCCCTGCTGGCTCTGCACCCAGGGCACGTGCTCCTCCTGCCCCGCCCTGCTGCTGTCACATGGGCCGCAGCTCTGAGCTGACGGGGTCACAAGCAGCCCCCAGGTTGAGAACCACTGAACTAGATGATGGGAAAGGTCGTGCCTGGACTCAGAAGTCTATGGCTCTTGGGAAAATCAGATCCTCTTGCCTTGAATGTGATGATTCTATGGGAGGAGCAGCTGTAAGGACACAGGAAGAACACACAGGGGTCTGGAGGGATCGGCTCTACCCGGGATTGCCCTGCAGGGGTCGCTGTGCTCAGTGACAGGCAGCTCCATTCAACCAGGAGCTGAGAGGACCAGCAGCACCGCACTCCCAGCCCCAGGCAGCTCCGTGGGGAAGAGACCTCGCCCTGGCCCGGGCGCTGGCTGGCAACGATACCCCTGTGTCTGAGCTGGGATGAGTAGTTTCACTCCATAGGATGGGGAAGCAACTCACATGGGGTTCTGCTTGCCCTGGTCAATCAGCGAGTCTCCCACGCGGATCTGGGCTCCCCTGATTCTCTCCCCACAGCATGCGTCTTCCCTGTTCTTCACGATCACCGCGGAGACAGACTGAGGACTGCCCAAGTCCACGGTCCACCACGGCTCTGTGTCGAACTGGGTGTGGCTGCAGGAGCGTTGTTCCCACTTCCCATCACGTTTTCCATCCACGGCTTTCTCAGCCACGCCAGATGGGAGCGTGGAGGACTGCGTGGCCGGGCGCCCCAGCGCCAAGTTCTGAGCTGGAATCAGAGGGCGAGAAGAGGGGAGGTGGGACGTGCCCATCGCTGGGGGGGCTCTAGACACCCTTTGTCCCACACGGAACCAGAGCTGCTTCCCGGCAGTGACACAAACGAGCCACTGCATGAGAGCCAGGTTCATAGTGGGAACCATGGACGGGAGTGACAGCAGGTTGGTGCTGGGGTCTCACCCAGACAGAACTGCTTTCAGCCCCTCTCGTCCCATACCCAGCTGGAGCTGCTCCCCAAAGTAGGAATGGGGCAGGATGTTCAGATGGAGCCTCCCCCGTCTGCCCCTGCCAGCTGGAGCCCCGCCCAGGTCAGTGGTGGGAAGGGAAGAGTCTCCCAGGGTTTCTGCTGTCTCACTAGGCAGAAGCTGAGGCAGAAGGGAATGGGGTAGAACATAAAAGAGAACAAGTTTCTATTCACGTTGTGCCAGCTCCTTACCCCCTGGTGGTGGGGCACAGCCCCGATCTAGGACCTCGACCTCACACAGGGTGAGATACTCCGCCCTGCCCGGGATGACGATGGTGACGAAGCGGCCCTCCAGCCCGTTACAGCAGATGGTGGTGACGGATCCCGGTCTGGTGTCGGTGATGGTCCCGCAGCTAAAATCAGAGCAGAAACCAAGAGGACAAACCACTATAGATGTATTTAAGTCGACAGGACCTGATGAAATTCACCCTCGGGTACTTAAGGAACTAGCTGAAACTTTCTCAGAACCACTAACGGTTTGTTCTAGAATTTCTGGAGGACGAGTACAGTTGCAGAGGGCTGGAGAAGGGCAAACCTAGAACCTACCTCTAAAAAGGGGAACAAAGAGGATATGGGGAATTCTAGACTAATCAGCCCAACTTCAATACCTGAAACGATACTGGAACAAATTATTGAACTCTCCGTTTGTTCAAACCTAGGGGATAATAACGTGATATGCTATAGCCAACATGAATTTGTCAAGACCAAAACATGCCAAACAACCTCATTTCCTTCTTTGACAGTGCCTAGTAGATGGAGGAAATGGCAGATGTGATATATCTTGACTTTAAGGAGGCTTTTGACACAGTCCCACATGACATTCTCTTATGTAAACTAGGGAAATGTGGTATGGATGAAATTACTATAAGGTGACTGCACAATTGGTTGAAAAACCCATACTTAAAGAGTATTTATCAACGGTTCATTATCAAATTCAGAGGCCGTATCTAGGAGTGTCCCAGAGAGGGCTGTCCTGTGTTGGGTACAGTTCAATATTTTGATTAATGGCTTGGGTGATGGAGTGGAGAGTAAATTTATAACATTTATGGGTGACACCAAGCTGGGAGGGATTGCAATCACTTTGGGGGAAAGGATTCAAATTCAAAATGACCTTGACAAATTGGAGAATTGGTCTGAAATCAAGATGAAATTCAATAAAGACAATTGCAAGGTACTGCACTTTGGAGGGAAAAATCAAATGCATAACCCCAAAAGGGGGAATAGCTGGCTAGCTGTAGTACTGCTAATAGGATCTGGATTATCATGGATCTTAAACTGAATATCACTGAAGAGTGTGATGTTATTGCAAAAAAAGCAAATGTTATTCTGGGATGTGTTAACAAAAGTGTTGTATGCAAGACATGGGAGGATGGGGGGGAGACAGAGGCGGCATTGCCCTATGCCTCAAACTGCAAGCCTCAGGCAGGCATGGAATTTGCCCCTCCCCCATGACCCCGTCGGCCTGACTGGAGCTGCCCCTCCTCCCCCAAATATCGAAGTGAAACTATGGCTATGCATGGGAGGCAATTGTCCTGCTCTACTCAGGACTGGCGAGGCCTCAGCCGGAATATTAGATCCAATTTTGGGCACTGCACTTTAAGAAAGATGTGGAAAAAATTGGAGAGAGTCAAGTGGCCAGCAACAAAAATGATGAGAGGTTTACACAATCTGACCTCTGAGGAAAGGCTGAAAGAACTGGGTGTGTTTAGTCTAGAGAAGAGAAGGCCGGTGGGGGGATGTGATAACAGTCTTCAGACAGGTCACAGGTTGTGTCCCCGGGTAGCAGGCCCCTGAGGAGATCAGGCACCCAGCCTCCCCGTGACAGGCTCTGCTAAGGAGAAGGCGCCAACCCAGATCCCCCTGTGAGCAGTTAATTCCCGAGGTGGCTGGGCGTCTGCCAATTAGCTAAGGAAATCCTGGGCCTAACAAAGGGTTATGAGGGCTCAGTCAGGACACACAGATCACAGAGGAATCTCCTGAGGATTGCAACCAACAGGGGAGCTGGTTATGGAGCTCCCCAGGAAAGGGAACCTAGGAAAGTTGTCCTGGATGGAAGAGATGTCAAAAGGGGAGAGCTACAAGTGCTAAGCCCCTACTGAGAGCTGGTCCCAGAGAAAGGACCTTTCCAGACAATGGCAGGTGGTCCATATCACAGAGGAACTACATGCCACTGTGGAGAAGAACTGCAGCGGTTTAACCTCTGCAGGGCCTGAATCCAGAGAGGGAACTCTTCCAAGGTGATGGCAGGAGGTCTGACTCCAGAGAGGGGGCCTTACAAGTAAGGAGCCTGGATAGAGGAGCTGGATGGAGTCAGGTAGGGCAGACAGACAAAGATTTACTCCCCCAATCCCCCATCTAACATGTGTGGGCATGAACGCTGACTTGTGTACCATGTTTTGGCCTTTGGCTAAATAAATTAGACCCCTGATGGGGCACTGTTCACTACATCAAAGACTCAATAACTCTCTGAAAGCCCACGAGGGGAAACTGAGGCATGGACACAACCGCAGTTCCACACCCAGCTGGTAAGTGGCGCTCAAGGGATGTGTAATCATCAGAAGAGGCTGTTACAAAGAGAACAGTGATGAATTGTTCTCCACGTCCACTGAGAGTAAGACAAGAATTAATTTCCCTAGTTTGGCACAAGAAAGATTAGGTTGGATATTAGGAAAAACTTTTTGGCTATAAGGATAGTTCAATATTGGAGTAGGTACCAAGGGAGGTTGTGGGATCCCCATCACTGGAGGGCTTTAGGAAGAGGTTAGATTAAGACCTGCCAGGGATGGTCTAGGTATATTTGGCCCTGTCTCAGCATGGGGAATGCACTAGATATACTCTGGAGATCCCTTCCTGCCCTACATTTCTGGGTATCTGTATGGTGTGAATGGAACACTATGAGAGACCCTGCCTGTCCTCGTCCCCATCACAACCCAATTCAGACTAGACATAAGGTTCATGTTTTTATCAGCGATGGCCATTTACCACTGGAGCAGATTATGGGAGGACACGGTGGATTCTCCTTCCCCTGGAGTCTTTAAATCACGACTGGATGTCTGTGTAACAGATACACGGCAGCTCACAGAGAAATTGTGGGCTCAGTGCAGAATCACTGCGTGAGGTTTTCTGGCCTGAACGACTCAGGAGGTCAGACTAGATGAATGGAAAGGCCCTGTCTGGCCTCTCGAAATGTATGGGTGCCGGAAAAATCAGTTCCTGTTGCCGTGGATGTGAGGATTCTAGGTGAGGAGCAGCTGTGAGGGAGGAAAGAGAACATACAGAGGCCTGGAGAGATTGGCTCTACCCTGGTTAGCCCTGCAGGGATTGCTGCCCAGTGACATTTTAACCAGGATCGGAGACCACCACCGTCACAGAGCTCCCAGCCCCAGGCAGCTCTGAAGGGAGGAGACCACGCCCTGGCCCTGCCTGGCAATGAGACTCCTGTGTCTGATCTGGGAGGAGTTGTCTCACTCACATGGGGTTGTGCTTGCCATGGTCGATCACCGAGTCTCCCACACGAATCTGGGCCCCCCTGATTCTCTCCCCACAGCATTCGTCCTCCCTGTTCTTCACGATCACCGCGGAGACAGACTGACGACTGCCCAAGTCCACGATCCACCACGGCTCTGTGTCGAGCTGCGTGTGGCTGCAGGAGCCTTGTTCCCACTTCCCATCACGTTTTCCATCCACGGCTTTCTCAGCCACGCCAGATGGGAGCGTGGAGGACTGAGTGGCCGGGCGCCCCAGCGCCAAGTTCTGAGCTGGAATCAGAGGGCGAGAAGAGGGGAGGTGGGACGTGCCCATCACTGGGGGGCCCTAGACACCCTTTGTCCCACACGGAGCCAGAGCTGCTTCCCAGCAGTGACACAAACAACCCACTGCATGAGAGCCAGGTTCATAGTGGGAGCCATGGCCCCAGGGGACAGGAGTGACAGCAGGTCTGTGCTGGGGTGTCAGCCCAGACAGATACGCTTTCACCCCCACACGTCCCATACTCAGCTGGAGCTGCTCCCCAAGGCAGGGATGGGGCAGGATGTTCAGATGGAGCCTCCCCCGTCTGCCCCTGCCAGCTGGACCCCCTGCCCAGGTCAGTGGTGGTAAGGGAAGAGTCTCCCAGGGTTTCTGCTGTCTCACTAGGCAGAGGTTGGGGCAGAAGGGAATGGGGTATAAAAAGGGCCCTACCAAATTCACGGCCATGCAAAACGCATCACGGATGGTGAAATCTGGTCTTTTGTGTGGTTTTACCCTATACTATACAGATTTCATGGGGGATACCAGCTTTTCTCAAATTGGGGGCCTGACCCAAAAGGGAGTTGAGGGGGGTTGCAAGGTTATTTTAGGGGGGTCGCAGTATTGCCACCCTTACTTCTGCACTGCCTTCCGAGCTGGGCAGCCAGAGGGTGGTGGCTGCTGACCAAGGTCCCAGCTCTGAAGGCAGCAGCACAGAAGTATGGGTGGCAATATCATACCATGGCATCCTTACTTCTGCGCTGCTCCTTGCAGCAGTTCTACCTTCAGAGCTGGGCTCCCGGTCAGCAGCTGACGCTCTCCAGCCACCCAGCTCTGATAGCGCCGCCCCCAGCAGCAGCGCAGAAGTAAGGGTAGTAATACTACAACCTGCCCTACAATAACCTTGAGGCCCCTCCACAAATCCCATTTGCGTCAGGACCCCTGCAATTACAACACCATGACATTTCAGATGAAAATATCTGAAATCATGAAATGTATGATTTTTAAAATCCTATGACCTTGAAACTGACCAAAATGGACTGTGAATTTGGTAGGGCCCTAAGTATAAAATAAAAGAGAAGAAGTTTCTATTCAAGTTGTGCCAGCTCCTTACCCCCTGGTGGTGGGGTGCAGCCCTGAGACATCCCAGTCCTTGCAAGGATCCCGATCATCATGAACAGAAGCCAGAGAAACTCCATCCTTGCACTGTCAGCATAGGAGATCACGTGAATGTTCTATTAAAAAAAAAAAAAACTACGGCCATAGCAAGTTTCAGATGAGCACCTCACACAGCCAATGGTCCTCATTTTACAGAGAGGGAAACTGAGGCACAGGGAACCAGCAACTTGTCTAAGATCCTGAAGCAGGTAAGGAGAAGACCTGTCAATAGAACCATGGTCCACTGGAGTCTATTCCCTTCTTCTGTCCACTAGACCATCCCGAATCAGTGAACCTGTCTCAGGGTGACTAGATCCTTTTGTGACATGCTATACCTTGGGGGAGCATCCTGGAACCCCCATATGCCTCATTTTTATATAATTATGAGCTTACATATAAAGCATACCTTGTAAGGTATCAGGGGAAATGTTATGATCTGCTGAAAGTCATTTCTCTATCCATAGATGTATATCTTTAATGCATGTGAAGTGATGAGAATTGTGTTGTATGGTGGTCACTAAAACATGCTGTAAGTTGGGGAATCAGCCAGATATTAGCCCCCCAGAGGCAACAGCACGGAAAGTAGCCAACACCCAGGCAGAGTATCAATCAACCCATCAACAACCATTGTCCAGCAAGGGAGCTACAATGCAATGACTCACCTGCCTGAGGCCACACCAGGGGAATTGCTCAACCTTGCCTGGAGACCCAGCAATGCACCCAGACACACCTGGACTTGTGTTTTCCAAGCACATGGACTGAGGGTATAAAACCGAACACAGGGGGCCCATGTAGGGCCTTTCTCCTGCCCCCACCCATGCTGCAAACAACAACGACCTGAGAAGAAGACTGAAGACTCCAACAGAGGAGACTGGCCCAGATTTAAGGGACAAATCTGTATATTAAGGACTGCAATAACCAGTGGTGTGAGAAAAACCTCTTAATCTAGTTGCTGCCCAGTCTAATAGGGTTGAGGGTTTAGACTGCGTGCTTATATTTTATTTCTTTTGGTAACTAACTCTGACTTTTTGCCTATCACTTAAAATCTATCTTTTGTAGTCAATACATTTGTTTTACTGTTTATCTTCACCAGTGAGTTTGCCTGAAGTGTGTGGTAAATCTGGTCAGCTTTTGCAAAGGCTGGTGTATGTCCACTCTCCACTGATGAAGTGGGGAACCAATTAATAAATCTGCACTGCCCACCTTGAGCAGTGCAAGATGGTATATTCCTGAGGTACAGAGCTGGGGGTATTTGGCTGGTGCCTTTCTCTGTGTGAATCATGAATGGCTCTGGGAGCATTCATGCAATCTAGGTGTGGGGTCCCTACACGTGGTTGTGCTGAGTGATAACAGTATCTGGAGGGGTTTGCTGCTGGTCATTGTGAGAGACAGCCCAGGCTGGAGAGAGTTCAGGGGGCACAGTGGTCCCACAGTCGCAGGCTGCACCCCAGGGATCCCGTCACACCTTTAATACAGGTCCTTATCCATCTGGCAATCAGGCTTTGTATTCCAATCAAATTATGGGATGGTCAGTGACAGCTCAGCCAAAGATCATTCAAAAGTTAGAATTGAGAAACTTTATCAAATTATTTCTAGTATATCTGGAAATTCACCTGTTAGTAGAATCACAGGTACTTTAGTTAAGGTTGAGAGCACATATCAGTCATTTAGGTAAAGTACATTACAGAGTTGTTATGATGATCCAAAAAACAAACCTTAAAAACACAGGAAATTCACAGCCAGGGTTAAATATAAAAAAGATCCACACATGTTAAGGTATGAAAATGCACAGTTAAGGCACCCAAATACTCTTAACTCTAGCTTGTAGTTGTCCGTGAGGAAAAAATAAGAAAAAAAAAATTAATATGTTTTTAACGATCAGTTTAATGTTATCTGGGCTCCCACCCACTAAAATGTCTTAATCATAAAGGTATGGGTTTGCATGGCACCATGGTAGGGCAGAATTATGCTGACAAAGAATGTTTTTGCAATAAGAATAATGGGAAAAAGCTATAATTAATCATATACTAGACTATTCAAATGTAGCCCTGGCACAAGACTGCAGTGAATTTTAACTGTATGGGAAGTTGGAAGAGTTTGTGGCAGGCAGAGTTAAGATTGTTTGGGTACTGTCATAAACATAGAGAAAAGGGTAGCATACAATCCCTCCTTGGCAGCTGTACTGAATCGCTTTACCTGTAAGGGGTTAAGAAGCTCAAATAACCTAGTTGGCACCTGACCAGAAGGATCAATGAGGAAAGAAGATACTTTCAAATCTTGTGAATTTTCTTGCTGTAGATTAACTACTCTGCCTTCAGGCAAAGAAAAAACAAACAAACTCCAGCTGCTCTCAGCTTAAAAAAAAAAGTGCCCTTTTAAAATCCTGAGGTCTGTACTTTTGGTTCAAAATGACCCCACTTTTACCACGTCAGGGTCCCCCCCCACTCTGAACTCTGGGGTACAGATGTGGGGACCCTCATGAAAGACCACCTAAGCTTATATTTTACCAGCTTAGGTTAAAACTTCCCCAATGCACAAATTCCTTTCCTTGTCCTTGGACAGTATTGCTGCCACCACCAAGTGATTTACACAAAAATTCAGGGAAGGGTCACTCGGAATCCCTATCCCCCCAAAATATCCCCATAAACTCCTTCACCCCCTTTCCTGGAGAGGCATGAGAATAATATACCAACCAATTGGTTAGCAATGTGAGCACAGAACAGACCCTTTGTCTTTAGGACACTGGAAAATCAATCAGGTTCTTAAAAGAAGAACTTTATTTATAAAGAAAAAGTAAAAGAATCACACCTGCAAAATCAGGATGGAAGGTAACTTTACAGGGTAAACAAAAGATTTAAAACACAGAGGATTCCCCTCTGGCTTAGCTTCACAGTTACAAAAACAGGAATAAAACTACCTCTGTAGCATAGGAAAATTCACAAGCTAAAACAAAAGATAATCTAATGCATTTCCTTGCCTACTTACAATTTCTGTGGTTTTAGATCTATTATTCCAGGTATATTTTCAGGAGATGTTGTACCTGCTTGGTCTCTCCTTCCGTCCGGAGAGGAAACAACAAAGAGAGAGCCACAAACAAATCCTCCTCCCCCAGATTTGAAAGTATCTTCTTTCCTCATTGGTCCTTCTGGTCAGGTACCAACTAGGTTATTTGAACTTCTTAACCCCTTACAGGTAAAGTGATTCAGTACAGCTGCCAAGGAGGGATTGTATGCTACCCTTCTCTCTATGTTTATGACAGGTACCCTAATGTGACCTTAACATATTTGGATTTCTTTTCAGTTTAACCATAACTGTGAATTTCCTGAGTTTACGACACTTGGTTTCCAGATAATAGCATTGTCCCTGTAATGTGTTTTACCCCGTATTACTGATACGCTCTCTCAACTGCAACTCTAAGGTAGTTTCCGACTGGAATTTCCTTGTTTTTTTTTTTAAATAAAAAGTGTCGTACATGAAGTGACGAAGAGGGAATTGTCTGTAATATTTCTAGGAATGAGATGCGGGGCAGTGACTGACTCGACTAGGGACTGTTACCCAATGGGCACAAAAGGGTTAAAAAGCTGCTCTTGGGGCAGAGCAGGAGATGTGAGGTGCTGGGTCACTAGCTGGCCGGGGTGGTGTGAATGGGTCGTTGAGGGACTGGCTGAAACCCACCCAGATCAATGGAGGATCTGGAAAGACAATGGAGACCCCCAAGGACTGAACAGTTGGCCCCTATCCACAGGACCCTCCAGCAGGTGGAACTTGCGAACTTAGCATGAGTCTCCAGGAAGAGTACAATGCACCAGGAGGTGTCAGGCAGCTAGGATCAGACCTGGTCTTGGGAGAATCAGGAGCCCTCACCTGGGACTGAGACACAAAGGAACTGAGACAGAGAGAGGATCCCAGGATGGTTCCTTTAGCAGCATGGCTCAAGGGAGCCCTGACTTGGCCAGCAAGGACTGTGTGTTCACCTTTGCTTCTCTCTGCTAACGTAAGGACTTCCCCATGCTATTCTCCAGATGACTAGTAAAGCCTAATCTCTGCTGAAATGCTGCCTGGTGTTACTGCAAGTACTTGCTGAGTTGCACTGATCCCTGGAGAGGGCAAAAAGTCTCTGACCCGGAGTCTATCTCAGTTGGACTCGCTGGGCAGAGCTCACAGTGGGAAACAGAAGTGCTGGAGCCCAGAGGCTCAGTCTCAGAGGCACTGAGGCGCGTGGCCTATGCTTAAGGAAGAGTGGGACCCCTTGGGGTCTGGCACACCAGGGACATTTAGAAGCTGGGGCAAAGCACAGATCCTGTGGGTCCCTGACAGCTGGTGGCAGGGGTGGGACACTGAATGCACCAGGAGTATTGTGCAGTGAGTGACTTGCAGCAGTACAAACAAGGTTAGTCAAAGGAAACAAGCAAGAAAATTGCAGGTACCTGCCTCCCTGTGGAGAGCATCACAGAGCTGTGCAGGGAGAGAAGATAAGTGTTGGGAAATTCAACCAGGTGCAGCTGATTGCACGGCTGGAGAAGGCAAGTTCCCCACAGAGTCCGGGGATGACAGAGGTAGCAGCCGTAGCAGCCGCATGGCTCCCTCACAGCCCAATTTCCCACCCCAGAGTTGGGGCAGTGAGAGTTGGAAACGAGGAAGCTGGAAGAACAGGGCCGGCTCCAGGCACCAGCTTGGCAAGCAGGTGCTTGGGGTGGCCACTCCGGAGAGGGGCGGCAGGTCCAGCCATTCGGCGGCAATTTGGTGCACGGTCCCTCACTCCCGCTCGGAGTGAAGGACCTTCAGCTGAATTGCTGCTGCAGATCGCGATCGCAGCTTTTTTTTTTTTTTTTTTTTTGGCTGCTTGGGGCGGCCAAAACCCTGGAGCCGGCCCTGTGGAGGAACAGAGACTAAAAGGCCTCAAAAGGGAGAGAGCTGTTGGAGAGAAACAGTGAACGCATGAGGAGGAGCAGTGACAGCACCAGGTGGAACAGCAGAAAAACCAGGACACACAGGGAGAGCATGAACTGGATACGGAGAAGAGGAGAACAAGAGGTCCCATCGAGGAGTAAGTGCGGAGAGACCATGGGAAGCCAATTCCACAGGGAGCCTAGATACCAAATTGCTGCCCCCGTTTATATGGGGGTGATATAAATACCTCACGGCCTTGGGGGAGGCTTGTGATTTGAACCATGTTGACCCTGTGGACCGGCTCTGCTGTCTCACCCCCTTACGGGATCCCAAAGCGACAGAGACGTACAGCCAGATGGGTGGAGTTGGTACAGGAGAGTACTAACAGTTCAAAAAGGCTCTACTGCGTAAGTCTGAATTGACAGCTCAGACTCCCTGGTAAAGATTTTGGGGTGTGCAGAAGACCGAATGTGTGATGTGTATAGAAGCCACCACCCTGCTGGGAGAACATCTCCACAAATGGGGTAAAGGTGCAGGTGTCACTATATGACCTGATAGGATTGAAGCTATGGAAATGTCCCCATGAGCTTAAAAAGTGGTTAGTGGACAGGGAGCCTAAGGATCACAGCACAGGCCAGTTGGCAGATGAATTTGTGGACAGTGCGTCTTGTGGTGAGAACAAAACAAAGGCCCAGGTTAGGGTCCCAAGGGGGGGGATCATATCGGGGGGCACCACAAAGTGGGATTCAAATAAATCCAAACCAGGAGTGGATGCGGGTAGACCACCCTTAAGGATTCCCAAAAACCTAAGCTGTAGTATCTGTAACCGGACAAGGCACAAGTGGGTATACTGCCCGAGGCTTGATGAAATGGGGTTTAAACCAGACCCTTGAAGGGTTAGCGTGGTGAAAACCCAGCTGGAGAAAAGTGGTCACACAGCCAGCTTCTTGCCTTGTCTTCTGACTGGCTTGAGCACTGGCCAAAGATGTGAGAGTTGGAAGTCACGATCCTTCCTAGACAACAGGGGTTAACCTGTCAAAAAATCCTGCCAGAAAACCTTGTGCATCTATGTCACTTAGGGATAGGATGACCATATTTCCCTCTGCTGACTATGGGACACCTGGTAAAATTACTCATATTCAAGCGAGTTCAACAGCAATCAATTAGAACCATGCAGTACAAACATTCAAATTAACATCAAGTTGACGGAGTCCCTGTTAAAAAGAAATACTGCGTAGTTGGATTCTTTCTATTTACCTTCTGATCTTTAAGGCTTTAGGGTTTACACAGGGAGGGGTGACACCCCCCCCCCAGCCCCCACATACACACACACGGAGAGATGACACACCCACACACCTCTCACAAAATGGGGGCGTGACTGACCAACCCAGCGCTCCCTGCCTGGCGCTCTCTGCCCTCCATGCTCTCTGCCCCCCCAGGATGGACCTGCCTCTCCTGGTACCTGGCGCAGTGTCTTCCTGAGGCGACATGTGTGTGTGTGTATGGGGGGGGGGGGGGAAATGGCATACAGGGTCACATGACCCTGTCCCCAGATTTTTGCCAGGGTTCACACCAGAATGTGGCCAGCAGCAGCCTTTTGGCCCTATGCGGGAGGGAAGGGATGGGAGCTGCTTCCAGCCATCACGGGGGGCCTGGCCCGTGTCTTTGCCGAGTTCATCTCTTCCCCACCCCCACTCCCCTGAGGCTGGAAGCAGCTTGTCCCTTCCTGCCTGGATTGGCAAAAGGCAGCGAATACCTCCAGACGGCTGCTGGCCACTGATGTAACCAGGCCGCTGACATAATCCAGCTGCCTCCAGCGCGGGCAGGAAGGGGTTAAGCCCTAAGAGCGCATTGTGCACCAGGGCCCAGGGAACCTGACTGCAGGGGATTCAGGGAACCTGGCCAGAGAGGTGGCTCAGCAGGGGAGGGTGCCTAGGAGACGGAGCAGCCCCACACTCCCTGGGGGCAGGACCAATGGTGGGGCTGTGGGAGGTGAAGATGGTGCTAAGCCCCTACCCTGGGGGCTGCTATGGAGCCTGCAGGTTCGGGGTGTGAACAGGCCAGAAATAGCTCCCCCCACTCCCCCGGGCCACTCCACAGCTTAGCTGAGTGGCAGAGAGGTTTCCCCGTGCCGGTGCTGGGTGTGGGGCTTTGGCACACGCAGGGCTCGGTTTCTCCTGGCCAGCGCCCCGGGGCAGAGGTTCTTGGGCTTTCCCGGGACACCGGCCCAGCCAGAGGCAGAGGGGGAAGCAAGGAGCCTGCCAGCCAGGCTGTTGGTTCTCTGCACAGCGCGGGAGTGAGACGTGCCCCACCGGGGGCGGGGGAGGTATGGAGGAGCAGCGGGGCTGCAGGGGCGAAGGGGCAAGGCAGGAAGAGGAGGGCAAGAGGGGGAGCACGTAAAGGGCCGGCGGGTGTGCAGCAGAGGAGACACATAGCTGGCCACCGCTTGGCGCCTGCCCACACACACCAGCCTCTGCAGCTCGCAACGCGCAGCCAGTGCTGGCCAGAAACGGAACGGTGGTTGGGGCCCTGCTGGCCGAGAGCTGGCACGCAGCGGGAGCTGTGCCGATGGACCAGCAGAGGAGTGGCTGGCCCCATGCGCTGCATCTTCGCCCTGCCACTAGCCTTCCTTGCACACCCATCCCAGTTGTCAACCACTGGACCCCCCCGCACTCACCGCTGGTGGGCGGGCAGCTGGCAAGCAGGCATCTGACCAGCAGCAGGACCTGCCAGTACTAGGGGGGGTGGGGGGAGTGAGAAATATGGGACAATATGCCCATTTTTAAAGAAAAAGTTAGGATACCTGCAGGAGGGCTTAAATATGGGACTGTTCCTTTAAAAATGGGAGGTCTGGTCACCCTACTTAGAGAGAAATTCCCTTGGGCAGAAGCCCAATCACCATCGCAGTGCCACTGCCACCCTCGTTTGGGGACTCAGCTGGAGCCCGGCTCTGTTGCTGGCTCCTGGCACTGGGGTGAATTGCACCCTCACCGAATTGCTAGCTCGGTGCACGTCCTCTGGGAAGGGTTGACATTAGGAGGATCATGTCCTCGCTTGGCTGAAAGGGAAGGCAGGTACAAAAGCTACTGACCAGCTGGGGAAAAGGTGAAGAGGGACTCTCCAGCTCACCTGGGCAGCTCAGTCACCGATTTTGTGAGATAGGCAGAAACTTCAGTTCGCTTCCAGGTGGTTCAACAGTTACAGCCTTGTTCTCCGCTATTGCCACGGTCTGTGGGCGACTGCGATTGGGAAGGGAAATCCAGCTGCTTTTATTCAGTTCCCGATAGGTGGTACGACGACTGGTTAGAACTTTAGAAGTTGACATGGACTAATGAGGATGTGACCTGTGCTTCTAATGAAGAGTCAAGTTTGCCTAATTTGAATACAAGCTGTCCCCGCCCGGTATGTAACCTTCTACCTTGTGGTTAACAGGACAATAAGGGCTGGGTCCAAATACATCAAATATCTTGTATATCTTGCCAAACTAAATCCAGCTGAGACCCCAGAAACCTGGGGTACCAGTTTCCCAGAAACCTGAGAAAACTAAACACACCCCCATGACAAACAACGACCTCTGCTTGATCCTCCAGAAACCTGAGAAAACTAAACACACCCTTCCCGGGTACCATTAACTGGCAGCCCTTCTCCGGTTACAAACAGGTGAGGAGTGTGCAAAAAGGACATCTTTTTCAGGGGGAAGGGACTAGTCAGACATTTTCCTCTAGGTCAGATTGGAAGGGACTTAAGTGTTTTTTGCCTTCTTAGGCATCATGGGGCATGGATCATCTGCTGGAAGCATCTGACCATGTCTCCCCTAGTCAATCCCCTACCATTCCAGGGGCCTCAGGCATCGGTGGCACCTCGGTCTCTCCTGTTCCCTGCCCGTGGCCCTCAACAGTGTAGTTTCCTGAGGACTAAAATCTCAAGTAATGAGATTCAACATAGGGTGTTTGGGTGATATACAAGAGGTCAGACTAGATGATCTAATGGTCCCTTCTGGCTTTAAACTATATGAAGCTATGAATATCTTTGGAAAGAAAGACAGCAACAGAATATATATGCAAATTAATAGCAAAATCCCCATGCCTTTCCAGTAACTCTGGCAACCGTCCATCTAACTCCCTTCCCATCTGCCAGTGAGAATGTCCATCAGGTCCCCTGGCTGCACCACCTCTCTCATCCACCTAGCCCCACTCCTGGGATCAGAGAGTGGCAACGTCCAAGTCTCTCTTTGCAACTCTGTCCCTGGTGCTCAGGAACCTACTTGCACAGAGGTGCCACCATCTAACCCAGGTTACAAAACTGGATTTTTTGTGGATACCGACTAGCACGGCTCCCCCCTGACACTTCACCCAGTTTAGTGCTTCAGCTTGACTGAGGCCTGGTCTACACTACAAAGTTAGGTCGCTGGAAGGCGACTTACAATCATGCGAGTGTCTACCCTCACATTTTTCTCCAGCCAATGTAAGACCCGTTACAAGAATTGCAGTAAAACCACTTCTTCAAATAGCACAGAGCCATGGTGAACCTACTGATAGTGACGCAGTGCGAGTGTAGACACTGCATGGCCTGGGTTGACTCTAACAGTCCTCCAGCCACTGTTGCACAATGTCCCATTCTTTGCAATAGTGACCACTCTGGTCACAGTTTTAAACTCTACTGCCCAAGGATCACACAGACCAGAAGCTACACCCCCGTCTGTCCCCTTTAAACACCCCCATTTAATTTTGAAATGACTTTTCCTGGTTCCCCAACTTGGCCAGCACACCTAGCAGCTCACCCTTGTGTTCAACTGCCCAACTGACCATGGTGGCTCCACACACAAAGACAAGTACTAAACGCACCCCTGCCTGAGGGGAGCACGGGCAACCCCCTGACTCTCTCCCCCAGCCTGAGGGGAGCACAGGCAATCCCCTGACTGACTCCCCCAACCTGAGGGGAGCATGGGTGACCCCCTGACTGACTCCCCCAACCTGAGGGGAGTGCAGGCGATCCCCTGACTTTCTTCCCCTGCCTTGTTGGTTCACACACTACGGAGGTGCCAGAAGAGTGCACAGCCAAGGTATCAGGCTAGTCATAGGGATAAATACCTGGTTGTGGGCAGTTGAAACCACACACGGAGGCACGGGAGGGTTCCCGACTCCCTTAAACAGTCAGGTGGAGGCACCAGCAGTTAGTGTCTAAGAACCCAGGCCACTGAAACCATCTGTGGCCAAAGCAGACGGACACCAGATAAGGGTTCCCATTGAATGATGATTAGTTGCATGAGGATACAGGCAAAGGGGTACGACAGGGATCAGCAGCAGTGCCACATGAAAATGAAGGAACTTTGCCTGGGATACCACAAGGCCAGGGAGTGCAACAAGAGATCTGGTGCTTTGTCACAGACCTGCCACTTCTAGAAGGAACTGCATGGTATACTTGGCTTACAGACTTTGCAGGAGCCACAAACAGATGCCTGCCATGAACAGCAAGGAGGAGGAGAGGCAGTGGGGGACTCCAGACAGGCCACAAGCCAGGTCCTGTTTGAGTCCCCCCCACAATATAGCCAGTCCCTCCAGAGGAACTCGGATGAGCCCGATGAAGGGGAAGGGAACTCGGGTGTGCACATGCATTTGTCCTTACAATGTCTACATGCAAAGATGGCACCTAGCCCATTCTCAGGTTAATTACACACAGGTATCGACTTTTCATGGTTTTACTTGGGTAACCCCCGTCCTGTTCACGGTCCCAGGATGGGGTTGTTCAAGACAGGGGAAGGCTGCTTTGTGGCTTTTTACCCAACTTTTGCCAACTGGGCCTGAGGCTTCTCAACGTGCTCTGCATTGTGTGTCAGTGCGTGTTCCCCTCAGCCCAGAGCCCCCCGACAAGCCACCAGCCAGAAGGTTTTAGTCTGTAAGGGAACAGAGCAGGATTGCAGTCGCGCTGCCCCCTGTCTGCTTGCTTGCCTCGTGCTCCCAGCTTCAGTCAGTGCTGAAACTTCCTGCTGGGAGGGCAGAGGCTGGAGTGCCGGAAGTTCCCTAGAAGTGTGGGGGGGCCACTGATGCCCAAACCATACCCCTGCCCTCTGCTCTGCCCCTTCTCCACAAGGCCCTGCCCTCTACTCTGCCTCTTTCCCCGAGGCCCTGCCCCCACTCCGCCTCTTTCCCCGAGGCTCTTTCCCCCATCGCTCGCCCTTAAGGCAGGTAAGGCAGGCATGGCACCCTGCCCTCCCCTGTCTGGCGCCCCTGGAGGGGGGCACTTCCTGGCAGGAATGAGGAAGTTCTCCCAATGGTCAGCAGTTTCTAGTCCATAATTTGCTGTTCCCATTGCGGCTTCTGAAGCACACTGGACCTTATGCTACACGTGGATGAGAAGAGGTCGTGGTACAACCAACAGAGGCAGAGTTGGTATCCTTTAAGGCCAAAGGGACACATAACACTTTGCCTTCTGCAGCTCCTTGTGCATGGCTATTGCCAGCACTTGAAAACATTCCCTCCCAACCCACCTGCGTGAGATCGTCATCCCCATTTCATAGACAGGGAAACTGAGGCACAGGGAAGTTAAATGTCTTGGCCAGAGTTTGTTTGTTTCCGTTGAAGTAATTATACAAAAGACACCCAGACAAGCTAGATACCTCCTGAGGTCCCTTCCAACCCTGATATTCTCTGAAGCCAGGTTTCAGCCGCTCTTACCTGCCATTCGTACTGCAAGAGGAGCCGGCACCAGGGCAAACTCCTGCCTGCCAGCCAGCCACCTCCAGCCAGACTCCTTTCCACCCTCACATCAATGTGGGCAGCAAATCCTCGGCCCTCTCCAAAGCCCTGTCTCACAGGTGGCTTTTGCAGGGTGCCAGGGTGTCAACTGGAGCCCTAACCTCATCCCCAGGCTGAACATTTCCTGCTGCGTTTAAAGGAGGAGTTTCCACTCATGGCCCATCTCCTGCCATATCTGCAGTGAAACCAGCCCTCTGGATTGGACGCTGGTCTGGTGCCAGCTGACCGGGCTGGTGCTGATCCCACAGCAGGGGAGACCAAGGTGAGGGATGGGTGAACTTGGGTAACTGGTGTTAAATGAGGATATTCCTATAACAAGCATCCCAGAAACTTGGCGGAATGAGGATAACCAATGGCACATGGTCTTACCAGGGTACCAAATATATCGGAATGACAGAGTGGGCCGTGCTCGGGGGGGAGTGGCACTATATGTGAAAAAGCAGAGTGTTAAAGATAGTAAAAATCTTAAATGACTCAAGCTGTGCCCTAGAATCTTTCTGGATAGAAATTCCCTGCTTGAATAACAAGAACAGATCAGTAGGAATATCCTACCGATCATCTGACCAGGATGGGGATTGCAAAACGCTTCTGGAGATTAGAGAGGCTAGAAAAATAGAAAAGTCGGTACTAATGGGGGATTTCAACTAACCCCATGTTGACTGCGTACATGTCACTGCAGCCCCACAACCCATTTGGGGCTTTCTGCCCCCACTCCCCCCCACCTGGAGCCCCAAGACTGGAGAAGCTCTGTTCCCCCGCCACAGCAGGGAGCGAGACCTTCGCCAGCCCCAGGGCCTACGCGAGGGTCCAGACACTGGGGTTCCCCAGCCCCACCCGCCTGGCACTTCTGTCAGGGCTCTGGGCTTCCACTACCCTATGGCAGATTTCTACTGGGGGTGGGGTGCCCATTTTTCCACGGCCCCCCCCAATTGGGCCGAGACCCCTAGGCATAGGCCTCGCAGGCCCATTGAATAATCTGCCACTGGGCACAGCTGGAGTGCCTGGTACACCTCTACCCCAATATAATGTGACCTGATATAACACAAATTCAGATATAATGCAGTAAAGCAGTGCTCGGAGGGGGGGGGGGGCTGCGCACTCCAGCGGATCAAAGCAAGTTCGATATAACGCGGTTTCACCTATAACGCGGTAAGATTTTTTGGCTCCCGAGGACAGCGTTATATCGGGGTAGCGGTGTACATTTCAGCATCTAATGGAGAAAGTTGTGGGACACATGAACTTGTTGCAGGTATTGGTCTATCTGGTGACCTGATTCTCTGTGGGAGACGTCTGAAGGAGCATGAAGGAAGTGTCCTGGAAGCGTTAGACCAGCTAGGAGCCCATGGGCTAAAGCCGTCAGCTGAGATACAGCAGTTCTGCAGAACGTCCATCATGTAGTTGGGACATAGTCTCACAGGAGGGTGTAAGTACAGCCCCTGATCAAGCAGAGGCTCTTGCTACACGGCCCTGCCTGCGAAGTGACCAAGAGCTCAAGCCCTTGCTAGGATTTAGTGGCTACTACCTCAGCTTCGTGAAGAATGACGCTGCTATTACACGCCCAGGGAATGACCTCAGCAGCGGATACCAGTCCAGCAACGAGAAAAGGAAATACAAGACAAAACCTAAAAAGTCCACAAACTATGGAACAAAAACGTCCTGATCCCTTGCAGGTTTTTGGGAACGGATGGGCTGAGAGGCATGTATCTGTATGGAGCTCAGTTCCAGGTGTGGACAGACAATGACCCACTAGCTCCTGTGTTGACAAATGCCGAGCTAGATGATACGGGGCAGACATGGATGGCTGCATTGGCTAGCTATGAGTTCAGCATCCAGCGTGGACTGGAGAGAAGCCACATCGATGCTGATGCACGATCCCATCATCCAGGAGCTCCAGAACTGGGTGTATCTCTGGCTGATGGAATAAGAACAAACTCCCTAATTTGAATACAAGTTTGACTCCAATCCCTGTACCCCTTCTGCCAGGCGGCTCACACAGCGATCAGTGGGTGAATACATGTAGTGTCCCTCTTGGCAAACAACTAAACCCACTCAAGGTCCCACCCAGAATTCTGGGGAAATGAAACAGCCTCCGTCAGTGCCCTGAACATACAGAACTTCACCACTGACAAGCTGCCTGAGACTTTGTGCAAACAAGGAACTCTTTACCATGGGAAGGAGAACAGTCCAACGTGAAATAACACAGTCACAGGATAGATACACAAATAAAGAGTAAAATGCCTGCCCTGCCCTCCAGTAATTTTGGCAGCCGTCCATTTAACTCCCTTCCCATGTGCCCGTGAGAAGGTCTCCCAGGTGAGAGCCCCTTGGCCACACCACCTCCCTCATCCACCAAGCCCTGCTCATGGTTGGCATCAGGGAGTTGCAGTCATCCAAATGCCTGTTTGCAGCCCTGTCTCCAGTCCCAAGGCAGCTGCTTGTCCAGAGGCGCCACCACCTAACCCAGCTTAGTGATTCAGCTTTATTAAGACGCTGGCTGGGTAGGGAGGGCCTCATTAGAGTCCACCCCCCTCTCCTGCAGCAGCTGTGCTCTGTGTTCTTTCCTGCCCCAAAATCCCCGCAACAGCTATTGCAACAAACTCCTCCCTCTTTGTTATCTCTCACAGCAAAATGTCCAGAGACGGGAAGACAAGAGCACATGGGACTTTTCATCAGATTCCTAGCTGCTTGTAAATGAACATAAGAACATAAGAACAGCCGTACTGGGTCAGACCAAAGGTCCATCTAGCCCAGTATCCTGTCTGCCGACAGTGGCCAATGCCAGGTGCCCCAGAGGAAGTAAACCTAACAGGCAATGATCAAGTGATCTCTCTCCTGCCATCCATCTCCATCCTCTGATAAACAGAGGCTAGGGACACCATTCCTTACCCATCCTGGCTAATAGCCATTAATGGACTTAACCACCATGAATTTATCCAGTTCTCTTTTAAACGCTGTTATAGTCCTAGCCTTCCCAACCTCCTCAGGTAAGGAGTTCCACAAGTTGACTGTGCGCTGTGTGAAGAAGAACTTCCTTGTATTTGTTTTAAACCTGCTGCCTATTAATTTCATTTGGTGACCCCTAGTTCTTGTATTATGGGAATAAGTAAATAACTTTTCCTTACCCACTTTCTCTACATCACTCATGATTTTATGTACCTCTATCATATCCCCCCTTAGTCTCCTTTTTTCCAAGCTGAAAAGTCCTACCCTCTTTAATCTCTCCTCATATGGGACCCGTTCCAAACCCCTAATCATTTTAGTTGCCCTTTTCTGAACCTTTTCTATTGCCAGTATATCTTTTTTTAAATAAGGAGACCACATCTGTACGCAGTATTCGAGATGTGGACGTACCATCGATTTATATAAGGGCAATAATATATTCTCAGTCTTATTCTCTATCCCCTTTTTAATGATTCCTAACATCCTGTTTGCTTTTTTGACCGCCTCTGCACACTGCATGGACATCTTCAGAAAACTATCCACGATGACTCCAAGATCTTTTTCCTGACTTGTTGTAGCTAAATTAGCCCCCATCATACTGTATGTATAGTTGGGGTTATTTTTCCCAAGGTGCATTACTTTACATTTATCCACATTAAATTTCATTTGCCATTTTGTTGCCCAATCACTTAGTTTTGTGAGATCTTTTTGAAGTTCATCACAGTCTGCTTTGGTCTTAACTATCTTGAGCAGTTTAGTATCATCTGAAAACTTGGCCACCTCACTGTTTACCCCTTTCTCCAGATAATTTATGAATAAGTTGAATAGGATTGGTCTGAGGACTGACCCTTGGGGAACACCACCAGTTACCCCTCTCCATTCTGAGAATTTACCATTAATTCCTACCCTTTGTTCCCGGTCTTTTAACCACTTCTCAATCCATGAAAGGACCTTCCCTTTTATCCCATGACAACTTACTTTACTTAAGAGCCTTTGGTGAGGGACCTTGTCAAAGGCTTTCTGGAAATCTAAGTACACTATGTCCACTGGATCCCCCTTGTCCACATATTTGTTGACCCCTTCAAAGAATTCTAATAGATTAGTAAGACACGATTTCCCTTTACAGAAACCATGTTGACTATTGCTCAACAGTTTATGTTTTTCTAAGTGTCTGACAATTTTATTCTTAACTATTGTTTCGACAATTTGCCCAGTACTGATGTTAGCCCTTTTTAAATATTGGCGTTACATTAGCTATCTTCCAGTCATTGGGTACAGAAGCCGATTTAAAGGACAGGTTACAAACCATAGTTAATAGTTCCGCCACTTCACATTCTTTCAGAACTCTTGGGTGAATGCCATCTGGTCCCGGTGACTTGTTAATGTTAAGTTTATCAATTAATTCCAAAACCTCCTCTCGTGACACTTCAATCCGAGATAGTTCCTCAGATTTGTCAGCTACAAAAGCCAGCTCAGGTTTGGGAATCTCCCTAACGTCCTCAGCCGTGAAGACTGAAGCAAAGAATCCATTTAGTTTCTCCGCAATGACTTTATCGTCTTTAAGCGTTCCTTTTGTATCTCGATCATCCAGGGGCCCCACTGGTTGTTTAGCAGGCTTCCTGCTTCTGATATACTTAAAAAACATTTTGTTATTACCTTTGGAGTTTTTGGCTAGCCGTTCTTCAAACTCCTCTTTGGCTTTTCTTATTACATTCTTGCACTTAATTTGGCAGCGTTTATGCTCCTTTCTATTTGCCTCACTAGGATTTGACTTCCACTTTTTAAAGGAAGTCTTTTTATCTCCCACTGCTTCTTTTACATGGTTGTTAAGCCACGGTGGCTCTTTTTTAGTTCTTTTACTGTGTTTCTTAATTTGGGGTATACATTGAAGTTGGGTCTCTATTATGGTGTCTTTAAAAAGCGCCCATGCAGCTTGCAGGGATTTCACTTTAGTTACTGTACTTTTTAACTTCTGTTTAACTAATCCCCTCATTTTTGCATAGTTCCCCCTTTTGAAATTAAATGCCACAGTGTTGGGCTGTTGAGATGTTCTTCCCACCACAGGGATGTTGAATGCTATTGTATTATGGTCACTATTTCCAAGTGGTCCTGTTATATGAGCTCGTTCCCCCTTGTGATCCTCTTTGGGGCGGGGCTCACTACCCCCCAAAATCCAAGTTCCTAGATAGTTTTGGTGACCACCCAAGAGCCACTAGAAGAATTGTGGGTAAGTTGCCTATACAAATGAAGCTCTGTGACAACACTTTTCAGCAACAGAGGGACTACAGAGCTCTTCCCCTCAGGAGCTCTTGGCCGTAAGGTTTACATGGAGAGGAGATGTGGCCAGTTGGGATACAAGTCGCTGTCTTTTCACAGTCTAGTAGTGAAATGTCTCTTGTGGTTTCAGGTTTGTTCACTGTTCAGTGATGCTTTATGGGTTTGTTCCCAACTCAGAGTCCAGAAAACACCTTAGAACAGGGGTGGCTAACCTGAGCCTGAGAACGACCCAGAATTTACCAATGTACATTGCCAAAGAGCCACAGTACTATGTCAGCAGCCCCCAATCAGCTCTCCCCCCTCCCAGCACCTCCCACCCACCGGCAGCCCTGCTGATCAACGCCTCCCCCTCCCTCCCCACACCTCCTGATCAGCTGTTTCATGGCGTGCAGGAGGCTCTGGGGGGAGGGGGGAGGAGCGAGGGCACGGCAGGCTCAGGGGAGAGGGCAGGAAGGGGTGTTGGGGGGCAGGGCCTGTGGCAGAGCCAGGGGTTGAGCACCCCCCGGCACATTGGAAAGTTGGTGCCTGTATCTCCAAAGAAGTTGGTACTGAGGCACCATTCACAAAATGAATGGAGGAGCTGACAGCCCTGGCACCTGTCTTATAAACTTGAGGCCAGTAGTTAGGGTTAGCATTGTCCTAACAGAGGGGAACTGATCACAGAACTAAAAAAGTGAATGGTAACTTAGGTACAAGGGATCATGGCTTGATCACATTTAAAATGTGCAAACAGAATAGAGTCCAGACCAGTAACGTACATACTTGGTGCTTTACTAGGGCCAATTTCACAAAGCTGAAAACAATTATGAGTGAAATCAACCGGGAGGAAAAATTTAATCAGAAAAATCTGAATAATAGGTATTCTTAAATGACTCCCACACTATGTGTCCAAAAAGCCACAATTCCACAGTGGAGGAAGAGGGCCATGCTGGTTAAAAAAACAACCTGGTTTAGAGAGGAAGTGAAGGCATCTGTAAAAAAATAAGAATAATAAAAATATAAAACAAATAGAAGAAAGGAGAAATGATAGTAATGAATATAAATCAGAAGTTAGGAATTGTAGAAAATTGCTAATGGAAGCCTAGGGATACAAAGAGAAATCGAAGGCCACCAGCGTTAAAGACAATAAGTAGTTTTTTAAATATACTGTATTAGGAACAAAAATAATCTTCACAATGGTATTGGTCCATTACTAGATGGAAATGGTAGAATTATCAATAATAATGAAGAAGAGGCAGAAGTGTTCAATAAATATTCCTGTTCTGTATTTCGGGGGGTGGAAACAAATGATACACTCTTGTCACACAGTGACGATAACACTCTTTCTGTTCCACTAGTATCTCTGGAGGATGTTAAACAGAAGCTAATAAAATCAGACATTTTTAAATCAGCAGATCCAGATAACTTGCCCCCAAGAGTTTTAAAAGAGCTGGCCGAGGAGCTCGCTGCATTGCTAGTGTTGATTTTCATCAGACTTGGAGCACTGGGGAAGTTCCAGAAGACTGGAAGAAAGCTAAAGTTGAGCCAGTTTTTTAAAATGGTAACCAGGATGACCAGCGTAATTATAGGCCTGTCATCGATCCTGGGCAAGATAATGGAGCAGCTGATGGGTCTCAAACATGTAACTGTAAGTGGGGAATTGTTATGGAGTGGCTCTGTTTCCAGCAGGGTTCCTCAAGATTGGTTCTTGGCCCAATGCTATTTAGCATTTTTATTAGTGACCAGGAAGAAAACATAAGATCATAACTGATGAAGTTTGCAGCTGACAAAAATTGGAGGAGAGGTAAATAATGAAGAGGACAGGTAACTGATACAGAGCGTTCTAGACTGCTTGGCAAACTGGGTGCAAGCAAATAATTTGTGTTTCAGTACACGTGTTAGGGGCAAAATCCTAAAGTCTGTGTTTGTATTGTCATTGTTTATTGTATTTGGGTGGCATCCATGCTATAATCTAAAATGGAGTATTGGTCATGTGACCTGAGGGTTAGCTAGAATGCTTCCCGCCCTTTTCAACGGTCAGCAGTGGTACAGTGGTAAACAAGAACCAGCTCAAACCGGTTTTACACGAGGATTCTACGGGGTTTCCCACCTTAGAATCTTTAGAAGGCCGGCAGTGAGCTCAGCTAGGGGCTGCGGCCCATCCCAGAGGCTGGTGCGCGTCTTGCTCCAACAGGCTGTCTAGTTACCCATCACAGTCACAGCCGTTATCATCCACCTTCAGACGCCCGCTGTCATCGCGGAAACCTGCCTTGGTGTCATCGAGGAAGAACAGACCAACGAGGGATCGCCCCAGTGTTCCTCTCTCGAGGCTCGATACGAGCTAAGGGATAGAGGTCCTGAGCGACCGACGGAAGCGTGATCTATGTATGTCACACTGACCTTGTACCCCCTCTGGTATTGATTTGGGTCCTGGCTTCACGCCTCGCGTTCACGAGGTTACTGTACCTGTAGAAGAATAAGTTTCAGTTAGTGTTTACTCGCTTCCCTTGTCCCCACTTTGTATACATCTCCCCAAACAAACACCTTCGGTTTGGTTTACATAGGCCTGTCTTCACTCGTATCATTATCCAACATAGGAAGGGGGAGGGAAATTACATGGTAGAGGGTGATGGCCAATCAGATGACAGATGCTGGTCTCACAGTACAGAACTGAGAGCTCATTGATTGTTAGGGGCTCCCTGCTGCCTTATCCATTCTGGTTCTTGTACCTAACATGGGGGAATTCTGCACCAAAATAGTAAATTCTGTGCATATTATTTTAAAATTTTGCAAAATTCTTCATATTTTATTTGTCAAAATAACACAATATAATCATGCCAGTTTCAATTATTTTGGTAATTTATTTCAAAATATCTGTCAGCAATTATGTCTGTAAAAATTCAGGAAATATTTTTGACAAAGAGATTCCTTATTAGACATATTAATACAGAACTTTGAGTAATAATTCATTTAAACTACAATATAGAAATGTATTTCCCACACCCCGCAGAAGCAGTGCAAAGGCTTTGGGGAGTCAGGAGTAACGGAGGAACTGAGAGAGTGGGAAGTAATGGCTAGAAAAGAGCCTGGGTGTGAACTTGGAGGGTTGTTGGGTGTGTGTGGGAAAAGTATGGAACATTTTTGGGTGGGTGGGGAGGGATTGTTAGAGAGCCTCCCCCATTCAGACCCTGGCTGATCCCTAGCCTTTCTCATTCAGTCAGGGACATCTGCCCCTCACCCCATGTGTCCCTGCACCCCACTCAGCCACCCTCCCCCCCTGTCCCCATGTGTCCCTGCACCTCCACTCCAGTCTGTCCCCCCACTAGCCCTTCTGAACCCCCATCTGTGACTCCCCAGCAGCCCCATATGCCCCATGCTGTCCGTCCCCCCATATCTCATGCCCCCTGATGTGGCCCCAAGGGCAGTGCACTGTAAGGAATGTAATGTCTTCTCTTCCCTATTCTCAGCTGGGGCTGCTTGTGCCCGGGAGTGGCTACTCTCTGTTCTGGCACCACAGAGCCCTCTGGTGGGCGAAAGGCATAATTACAGCATTTCGGGGCAGAATGTATTTCTGCTATGAAAAAATAAATCTGTGCAGCACATGAATTCTGCACATGTGGAGTGGCACAGAATTCCCCCAGGAGTACACAGGTAAATGTATACATCTGGGAACAAAGACTATAGGCCATCCTTACAGGATGGGGGACTCTATCCTGGGAAGCAGCGACTCTGAAAAAGATTTGGGGGCACCTAAATATGAGTTCCTGGTGTTATGCCATGGCTAAAAGAGCGAATTTGATCCTGGGATGCAAAAAGAGGAAGTTACTCACCTTGTGCAGTAATGAAGGTTCTTTGCAATGTGTGTCCGTCCTTATGGGTGCTCCATTGTAGCTGCATTTGCGTCCTTGTGCTGCTGATTGGAGAACTTTGGTAACAGTGTCCACTCAGCCTGCACCTGTGCTGTCTCCCTTCGTGCCCTGCCATGAGGATAACCTCCATGCGTGGGTGATGGGGTGGGATTGAATGACTAGGTTCGGTTAAGTGACGGGTGATGGGTTGGGTGAAAGGTCATGGGGTCGGATTCAGTGATGGGGTGGTGTTTGGTGATGGAGGCGTGGGAATGGGTGAGAAGGTGGGGTTGAGTGATGGGGTCAGGGTCAGTGATGGTTTGAAGGTTGGATGATGGGGTAAGCTTTGGTGATGGGTTATGAATGAGCTTAGGCTGGCCTCACCCCTTGCCTGGTGCCTACAGCCAGGAAAGGGTAAAGACCCCTCATCACACCCACAACATGATCCTTTTTCAGGGTCAGATTCAGGCTTCCCCCATGAATCAGGCCACTCAGGGCCTGTTCCACAAACTCCTGCAGAGCTGAGCCCTCCTGTATCCCTGCACCAGGGCCATGAGAGATGGAGGAGCACTGGCAGGGACCAGCCGGCCCATCTGCATCTAGGGCCAGGGCAGTGGTGTCCCCTACAGCAGAGTCCCAGAGCTCTGCCAGCTGAGGGTTCAGTGGCCCAGTGCTGAGACTCTCAACTCTTCTCTTCAGAGGGT
>NC_048299.1:279903525-279924709 GCF_013100865.1 Trachemys scripta elegans | reverse complement strand
CCCAAATTAAGAAACACAGTAAAAGAACTAAAAAAGAGCCACCGTGGCTTAACAACCATGTAAAAGAAGCAGTGAGAGATAAAAAGACTTCCTTTAAAAAGTGGAAGTCAAATCCTAGTGAGGCAAATAGAAAGGAGCATAAACGCTGCCAAATTAAGTGCAAGAATGTAATAAGAAAAGCCAAAGAGAAGTTTGAAGAACGGCTAGCCAAAAACTCCAAAGGTAATAACAAAATGTTTTTTAAGTATATCAGAAGCAGGAAGCCTGCTAAACAACCAGTGGGGCCCCTGGATGATCGAGATACAAAAGGAACGCTTAAAGACGATAAAGTCATTGCGGAGAAACTAAATGGATTCTTTGCTTCAGTCTTCACGGCTGAGGACGTTAGGGAGATTCCCAAACCTGAGCTGGCTTTTGTAGCTGACAAATCTGAGGAACTATCACGGATTGAAGTGTCACAAGAGGAGGTTTTGGAATTAATTGATAAACTTAACATTAACAAGTCACCGGGACCAGATGGCATTCACCCAAGAGTTCTGAAAGAACTCAAATGTGAAGTGGCGGAACTGTTAACTAAGGTTTGTAACCTGTCCTTTAAATCGGCTTCTGTACCCAATGACTGGAAGTTAGCTAATGTAACACCAATATTTAAAAAGGGCTCCAGAAGTGATCCCGGCAATTACAGACCGGTAAGTCTAACGTCGGTACCGGGCAAATTAGTCGAAACAATAGTTAAGAATAAAATTGTCCGACACATAGAAAAACATAAACTGTTGAGCAATAGTCAACAGGGTTTCCGTAAAGGGAAATCGTGTCTTACTAATCTATTAGAATTCTTTGAAGGGGTCAACAAACATGTGGACAAGGGGGATCCAGTGGACATAGTGTACTTAGATTTCCAGAAAGCCTTTGACAAGGTCCCTCACCAAAGGCTCTTATGTAAATTAAGCTGTCATGGGATAAAAGGGAAGGTCCTTTCATGGACTGAGAACTGGTTAAAAGACAGGGAACAAAGGGTAGGAATTAATGGTAGATTCTCAGAATGGAGAGGGGTAACTAGTGGTGTTCCCCAAGTGTCAGTCATTGGACCTCCTATTCAACTTATTCATAAATGATCTGGAGAAAGGGGTAAAAAGTGAGGTGGCAAAGTTTGCAGATGATACTAAACTGCTCAAGATAGTTAAGACCAAAGCAGACTGTGAAAAACTTCAACAAGATCTCACAAAACTAAGTGATTGGGCAACAAAATGGCAAATGAAATTTAATGTGGATAAATGTAAGTAATGCACCTTGGAAAAAATAACCCCAACTATACATACAATATGATGGGGGCTAATTTAGCTACAACAAGTCAGGAAAAAGATCTTGGAGTCATCGTGGATAGTTCTCTGAAGATGTTCATGCAGTGTGCAGAGACGGTCAAAAAAGCAAACAGGATGTTAGGAATCATTAAAAAGGGGATAGAGAATAAGACTGAGAATATATTATTGCCCTTATATAAATTGATGGTACGCCCACATCTCGAATACTGCGTACAGATGTGGCCTGCTCATCTAAAAAAAGATATACTGGCACTAGAAAAGGTTCAGAAAAGGGCAACTAAAATGATTAGGGGTTTGGAACGGGTCCCATATGAGGAGAGATTAAAGAGGCTAGGACTTTTCAGTTTGAAAAAGAGGAGACTAAGGAGGGATTTGATAGAGGTATATAAAATCATGAGTGATGTGGAGAAAGTGGATAAGGAAAAGTTATTTACTTATTCCCATAATACAAGAACTAGGGGTCACCAAATGAAATTAATAGGCAGCAGTTTTAAAACAAATACAAGGAAGTTCTTCTTCACGCAGCGCACAGTCAACTTGTGGAACTCCTTGCCTGAGGAGGTTGCAAAGCCTAGGACTATAACAGAGTTTAAAACCATCCCAATGTGTAGAAAGAATAGTAAATATGGCAGGCGACCAGCTTGGCTAAACAGCGAAATCCTTGCTGATCTTAAACGCAAAAAAGAAGTTTACAAGAAGTGGAAGATTGGACAAATGACCAGGGAGGAGTATAAAAATTTTGCTCACGCGTGCAGGAGTGAAATCAGGAAGGCCAAATCACACTTGGAGTTGCAGTTAGCAAGAGATGTTAAGAGTAACAAGAAGGGTTTCTTCAGGTATGTTAGCAACAAGAAAAAAATCAAGGAAAGTGTGGGCCCCTTACTGAATGAGGGAGGCAACCTAGTGACCGAGGATGTGGAAAAAGCTAATGTACTCAATTATTTTTTTGCCTCTGTCTTCACGCACAAGGTCAGCTCCCAGATTGCTGCACTGGGCAGTACAGCATGGGGAGAAGGTGACCAACCCTCTGTGGAGAAAGAAGTGGTTTGGGACTATTTAGAAAAACTGGACGTGCACAAGTCCATGGGGCCGGATGCGCTGCATCTGAGGGTGCTAAAGGAGTTGGCGGGTGAGATTGCAGAGCCATTAGCCATTATTTTTGAAAACTCATGGCGATCAGGGGAGGTCCCAGATGACTGGAAAAAGGCTAATGTAGTGCCCATCTTTAAAAAAGGGAAGAAGGAGGATCCGGGGAACTACAGGCTAGTCAGCCTCACCTCAGTCCCTGGAAAAATCATGGAGCAGGTCCTCAAGGAATCAATTATGAAACATTTAGAGGAGAGGAAAGTGATCAGGAACAGTCAGCATGGATTCACGAAGGGGAAGTCGTGCCTGACTAACCTAATTGCCTTCTATGATGAGATAACTGGCTCTGTGGATGAGGGGAAAGCAGTGGATGTGTTATTTCTTGACTTTAGCAAAGCTTTTGATACGGTCTCCCACAGTATTCTTGCCACCAAGTTAAAGAAGTATGGGCTGGATGAATGGACTGTAAGGTGGATAGAAAGCTGGCTAGATCGTCGGGCTCAACGGGTAGTGATCAATGGCTCCATGTCTAGTTGGCAGCCGGTTTCAAGCGGAGTGCCCCAAGGGTCGGTCCTGGGGCCGATTTTGTTTAATATCTTTATTAATGATCTGGAGGATGGTGTGGACTGCACTCTCAGCAAGTTTGCAGATGACACTAAACTAGGAGGCGTGATAGATACACTAGAGGATAGGGATCGGATACAGAGGGACCTAGACAAATTAGAGGATTGGGCCGAAAAAAACCTGATGAGGTTCAACAAGGACAAGTGCAGAGTCCTGCACTTAGGACAGAAGAATCCCATGCACTGCTACAGACTAGGGACCGAATGGCTAGGTAGCAGTTCTGCAGAAAAGGACCTAGGGGTCACAGTGGACGAGAAGCTGGATATGAGTCAACAGTGTGCTCTTGTTGCCAAGAAGGCTAACGGCATTTTGGGCTGTATAAGTAGGGGCATTGCCAGCAGATCGAGGGACGTGATCGTTCCCCTTTATTCGACATTGGTGAGGCCTCATCTGGAGTACTGTGTCCAGTTTTGGGCCCCACACTACAAGAAGGATGTGGAAAAATTGGAAAGAGTCCAGTGGAGGGCAACAAAAATGATTAGGGGTCTGGAGCACATGACTTATGAGGGAGGCTGAGGGAACTGGGATTGTTTAGTCTCCAGAAGAGAAGAATGAGGGGGGATTTGATAGCAGCCTTCAACTACCTGAAGGGGGGTTCCAAAGAGGATGGAGCTCGGCTGTTCTCAGTGGTGGCAGATGACAGAACAAGGAGCAATGGTCTCAAGTTGCAGTGGGGGAGGTCCAGGTTGGATATCAGGAAAAACTATTTCACTAGGAGGGTGGTGAAACACTGGAATGCGTTACCTAGGGAGGTGGTGGAGTCTCCTTCATTGGAGGTTTTTAAGGCCCGGCTTGACAAAGCCCTGGCTGGGATGATTTAGCTGGGAATTGGTCCTGCTTTGAGCAGGGGGTTGGACTAGATGACCTCTTGAGGTCCCTTCCAACTCTGATATTCTATGATTCTATGATTCTATGAAAAGAGAACTGGATAAATTCATGGAGGTTAAGTCCATTAATGGCGATTAGCCAGGACGGGTAAGGAATGGTGTCCCTAGCCTGTTTGTCAGAGGATGGAGATGGATGGCAGGAGAGAGATCACTTGATCATTGCCTGTTAGGTCCACTCCCTCTGGTGCACCTGTCATTGGCCACTGTTGGTAGACAGGATACTGGGCTAGATGGACCTTTGGTCTGACCCGGTACAGCTGTCTGAGGAACTATCACGGATTGAAGTGTCACGAGAGGAGGTTCTTATGTTATGTTCTTACGTCCTCATTTTACAGAGAGGTAAACTGAGGCACAGAGAGCCAGCAACCTAAGATCCTGAAGCAGGTAAGGGGCAGACCTGTCAATAGAATCAGGGTCCCTTGAAGTCTATTCCGCTCCTCGGCCCACTAGACCATTCTACTGTGTTTATGACAATTTCTTCTGATTAGCTTCCACTGCCTTTTGGGGACAAAACATGGCTTATCCAGAGAACCTGTCTTGGGGTGGGTAGATCCTTTAAAACAGGTACTTACCCATCTGCCAATCAGGCTTTGTATGCCAATCTAATTATGGGATCGTCAGTGACAGCTCAGCCAAAGATCATTCGAAGGTTAGAGTTGAGAAACTTTATCAAACTATTTCTAGTTTCTCTGGAAATTCACCTGTTAGTGGAACCACAGGTACCCTAGTTAAGGTTGAGAGCACATATCGGTCATTTAGGAAATTCACAGCTAGGGTTAAATATAAAAAAGAACTTGCTGAGTTGCACTGATCCCTGGAGAGGGCAAAAGTCTCTGTTGGAGTCTATCTCAGTTGGACTCGCTAGGCAGAGCTCTCATTCTCTCTCCCAGCCTGGGATGTTGCCTATTTTGCCCTGGAAGAGCAAAATGCTGAATTGCTCTGGGAGAGGGCAGCTGCTCTTGGAAACACGGAGGAGCCCCCCTGTGCCATGGGGACTTTTCCCACTGTGAGTAACCCCTATTGCAGCTGCAGGGAGGTGCCCTCATCACCCCACTGCACTCAAGCAGCTTCAGGCTTGCAGGGCCTCATCGAGGTACATGGGTTCCTCTGTATTATGGAGCCCACCAGTGGGGGTAAACTGGACTCGTGAATCCAGGGAAATCCACCCCAGGGGTTGTGTTACTTACTGGTTGTATTTTGTTACTGATGTGCCCACTCCAAATCTCTCTTCCCCTTCCCTTCCTCTCTTCCGATTTATTTCCCCTGGTAAATAAACGGTACCTTGATTATTGGTTCATGCACTACGGAGGTGCCAGAAGAGTGCACAGACAAGGTATCAGGCTAGTCATAGAGGTAAATACCTGGTTGTGGGCAGTCGAAACCACACATGGAGGCACGGGAGGGTTCCTGACTCGCTTAAACAGTCAGGTGGAGGCACCAGCAGTTAGTGTCTAAGAACCCAGGCCACTGAAACCATCTGCGGCCAGAGCAGACGGACACCAGATAAGGGTTCTTGTAGAATGGTCCATAATTTGCAGTTCCCATTGCTGCACACTGAAGCACACTGGACCTTGGGCTACACGTGGATGAGAAGAGGTCGTGGTACAACCAACGGAGGTAGAGTTGGTATCTTTCCTTTCCCCTATTGGGTTAAGTGATCTGGGGTGGGGGGATATGGAGCACTTTGTTTACGTACATACGGATGTGTCTTGTATCCTCCTGAGAGAGCTTGATTAAGATGGAGCTGTCATCGAGATTCTCTGCAATCCTCTCCCGAAGGTTTTTAGAGAGTGCTGCTTTGTTTCTTCCTCCCTGCTAGGATGCTCTCCGATGCTACTCAGCGACAAGTTCACCTTGCACCATGGCAGTAAAGGCTAGAGGCATATGGCCCACGTGACCATTAACAGCCCTGTTCTCTGTTCCTTTGTGACCCTCAGGAGGAGTGAGAGATCAGCTAAAATCACCACCATTTGTGGAAGACAGTGCCCATATCCATTGCCATTGCCCTAGACTTGTACCCACGGAATAGGGACCAAAATGCGATAGCTTCATGCATCAGAAAAATCGTGCCCGCCTGAGATGTTACTGACATAACCTGTGACCGTATAGATCATTGTTGCAACTATTGTTATATATTTGCAGCAAACATTGTACAAAGGTTGTCATGTAAGGTGTTTATGGAAAGGTTATGATTTGCTGGTTATGATTATGCTATCTTTATATATGTATCATTTTTGTATTTAAAGTTATAAGTATTGGCTCTATACTCTCTGTATTTCAAACTTGTGCTATGTTTCTGGATGAAACATCTGGATGAAACAATCTGGTGTCAGCTCTGCCTATCCTGCTTGATGGCCCATTAAGGACCATCAGCCATACAACTGACCCATTCAGAGAAGGCAGATACACCTTGTGACTCAGCAAGGCATTCTGGGACATGCCTATGGACAGAACTCTGAGGTTTTTTTTCATGCCATATGTTGGATAGCTTGTCTTTGGGACAAAGAAAGAAAGCCACATGGCAAGAGACTATAAAAGGCTGCTGCAGTGCCTCCATCCTGCTTCTTGCCTCCGGAGGGACTTTGCTACAAACTGAAGCTCTGAACAAAGGACTGAGGACCCATCCCAGCTGCGGATGTTCCAGAGACTTGATTTGAACCTGCAGTTTATTCCATCACTGCTACAAGCCTGAACCAAGAACTTTGCCATTACTGTATGTAATTGATTCCATTTAACCAATTCTAGCTCTCATCTATATATTTTTTCTTTTATGAATAAACCTTTAGATTTTAGATTCTAAAGGATTGGCAACAGCGTGATTTGTGGGTAAGATCTGATTTGTATATTGACCTCTGTCTGGGGCTTGGTCCTTTGGGATCAGGAGAACCTTTTTCTTTTACTGGGGTATTGGTTTTCATAACCATTTGTCCCCACAATGAGTGGCACTGGTGGTGATACTGGGAAACTGGAGTGTCTGAGGGAATTGCTTGTGTGACTTGTGGTTAGCCAGTGGAGTAAAAGCAAAGTCTTCTCTGTCTGGCTGGTTTGTTTTGCCTTGGTGTGTAAAGGAACCCCAGTCTTATGCTGTAACTGCCCTGCTTTAAGCAATTTGTCCTGAATTGGTCCTCTCAGTTGGGTCCCACCAAAGCCAGCATCGTTACATCGCCTGCTCCCCCCTTCTGGGCCATACTCACCGTAGCTGGTGTGGAAGCAGAGAAAGAACTGACAGGAAGGGGATTGCAATGCATGACAGTTTGTTAGCAAGAGTCAGGCTAACTGTAACCCTAATAACGTGAGATTTGTAGAAGGGAGGATTGTGTGAGGCGAGTGGGAAAGAACTGTGTGAGAAGTTGTTTCGACCTTGTGTAGATAATGTGTAAATAATATGGAATGCAGACTGAGAGTCTACATCAGTGAGAAAAACAAGATATCAGAATGACCTATGTATAAACAAAATGCTGCGGTTGCTTTTTATTGTCTGTATCAAAAGGTATAAATGCGTGCTGTGATTGTTTACCTGAGAAGAGACCTGCCTAGGAGGGGGAGTCCCTGTGTCCTAGAGCACTCTCTTCCTTTACACAGCTGTTAAAGAAAATAAAGTATCTGATTTGCTGTACCCAAACAAAAGAGTGAGAACTGTGTTATTCTCTGACAATTTGGGGGCTCGTCCGGGATGGCAACACCCGCTGAGACAGCGGCAGCTGCTACGGATCGGCACCCCCTCGGCACCCACAGAATGCCTGACCCTGATGAGGGGTTCTGTGGGGTCCTGGGACCCAGCGCTGCATTAGACCATGAACGAAGGGCTTGGAGGGCCAATAGGATCAACAGCCTGGAGAAAGCAAGAGGACAGGAAAGAGGCCCAGGAGTGGCAGCAGGGCAAGGAGAGGGAAATGCACAGGGGACAGCAAGGAAAACCAGCCACAGCTCCACATATGCAAAGCGTGGCTCTCACAGGTCAGCGTATATGGAGTCACAACACAGTACATTTGTGCACTCAAAAGGACCTAAGTGTTTACTTCCTTTCTAATTTTAATTTTTCACCCCATTAATTTATGTTAAAAATCTGTATAACATTGGCTGTGGTGGGGGGGCGGGGGGGGTTGCACATTACTTTTCTGCACTCTTTTCCCCCCACTGAGTAAAGCTGTGTTTATGGAGAAATAAATTATCTTTATTAGCACACAACAAATATTGCCGAATGCACCGCAGTAGCCAAAGCAAACAGTCCATGTAAATACACACTAAGCACCATATAATTGATAGCGTCACGTCAGGAAAATACCCGGTCGTATTGAGACGTGAGCTGCAAGCACTACACAGTTCTTAGCAGCACCAAAGCTCCAGGCCCAGAGAACACTCCAGCACAGAACTCTACTGAGACTGACCATTAGAGTCTCTTTCAAAGCCTCCCTCAACGGCAGAGCTCCACACCTGGCTCTTGTAATAGCCATTGTGTCTGGCTGGTCAAAGTCCGAAACCAGTCTGTCCACCTCCCCCTGCTGGCAGCTTTGCCCCCTTTGCCTCGCAGATATCAGGTAGGACACATCAGACACATTGGGATATTCTTCCTCACTGAGACCAAGCTAGTGAGTAAACACTGCCAGCGACCCTAACCCTAACCCAGAGCCACATGGGTTTCTTGGATTTTTTTTTTTTTAAAAGGTGCAAAAATTATGGGCTACAGCTGGCATTATGGGCTAGAGAAAGAGGCATGCTAGGATAGCTCTGTGGTTTGAGCATTGGCCTGCTCAACCTAGGGCTATGAGCTCAATCCTTAGGAGGGGCCGCTTAGGAATCTGGGGCAAAAATCAGTACTTGGCCCTGCTAGTGAAGGCAGGGAGCTGGACTTGATGGCCTCTCAAAGACCCTTCCAGCTCTATGAGATTGATATATCTCCATATATTATAGCCAAGGCCTGCTCTAGGCACCAGCATTCAAAGCATGTGCTTGAAGCAGCACCTTTCAATGGGTAGCAGTCCAGCCTTTTTTTTTTTTTTCTTCTCCTTCCTTGGGGTGGCAAAAAACCTGGAGCCGGCCCTGCCCATAGCTCCCTGGGTGAGTCATTTCTATCCCACAACACATTGTGAACTTTTCCCAAAAGGCACCATGCCCGATGGCAGCGTGTGGCACACTGGGATACCGATCCATGGTACAGCGCACTTTGCATCGACACAAGCACTCCTAGTGAGCCTGTGCAGCGCCCATACAAGCTGCCAAGTGTGCACGTGCCCAAGTGATATACAAACACAAACGGCTGTACGTTGGCATGACTTGCATTGACCATGGCTTGTAGTGTAGACATGGCCTAAGTTACTGGGGAGGGGGCCTCATAGGGTCCACTCAGCTGTTAGGTTTCATGGTGTATAAGGCCAGAAGGGGCCATTAGAGCATCTACTCCGATCTCCTGTACAGCAAAGGCCATTATGTTTCACCCAGATACCCCTGTCTTGAGTCCAATGACTTCAGAGAAGCTAAAGCATTTTAGTCCTCAGGACATGAAACTGAGGTGTGCCTCAGAGAACAGGAGAGACAGAGGTGCCACCAATACCCACGGCAGCTGCAATGGCAGGGAACTGGTTCGGTGATACCTGCCCGGGTGATCCACACCCCACGCTGCAGAGGAAGGCGTTATGGAAGTGTTGGTGGATTACCAGGGATGCATCACCAGTATCACTGTGGGCTGGTCAGGGAAGGTGCTAGATGCTCGCACTTTAAGAACACAGGACTGTTCAGAAAGCTGAAAGCAGGTCCCTGCTGTAGCCTTTAATTCTATTTAATATTAATCATACTTCAGTGGGTTCAGCACAGGTGGCTACAGTCTCAAGTTCAACAGGGTTATCTCTGTTTGTTCTGGATCTAGAGTTCATAGGAACACATGAAAGCATAGGCAAATAACACAGACCATGACAAAAGCATCTATCTTTTAGTAGTTTTATTAAAGTTGTCAACAAAGTTATAAATGTCACAGCACATGCAATTCCTAAAGATAAGTACATTGTGCCAGTTATACCTACAGAACTACTCACATCCCCCTAGATGGTACTGGAGTCTGTTGGCCCTCTTATGGATTGATCATCAATATGGGAGTGGTTCCTGCTGGAGTTTCCCAGAGGAAACTCAATTGTCCTCTTCTGGGCACCCTTTCTTATACAGTGAGTCTGTCTATACATACATTCTGCACATGTACATGAAACTGTCAACCCTCTCTTTCTTATTGGCCTTTGCCTCCTGGAAACACAAGGAACCCTGAATTCTATAGGCTGGGTAGGTTCTTGTTAATATTGACATGCCACCTTTATCTTGTGGTTAAGGCAGGTGTTAGAGACAATATTTGTCATTACAGCATTTTATAATTTAAATGTAATCTTCCCAGCTATACTTTCACAATAGTACCAGTTGGTACCTCTGTCCCATAATCTTTCGGGTTATTTCTCAGTCATTGACTTGCGCCATCATTTCTTGTCTCCACGGCCTAAAATAGCTAAGCTAAAGTCTTGCAGGCCTCAGCGCACAGTTTCTTGCATTTCCGTTTGTCTTACTCATGTCTACTACATAGTTCCTCTAAATACTGATCAGTCTTATACTTTTATAATCCTATAAATCAACTCCGATTAACATTGTGGAAGTAGAGAAAGAACTGACAGGGATTGGAAGGGGATTTCAATGCAAACAGTATCTGTTAGCAAGAGTCAGGCTAACTGGAACCCTAATAACGTGAGACTTGTAGAAGCGAGGATGTGTGAGGCGAGTGGGAAAGAACTGGGTGAGAAGTTGTTGCGACCTTGTGTAGATAAGATAGAATGTGGACTAGAGTCAAAATAAGTGAGAAAAATAAGTTATCAGGCTGACCTATGTATAAACAAAATGCAGCTGTTGCTTGCTCCTGTCTGTGTAGTGTTGCTTATTATTGTCTGTAATAAAGGTATAAATGCTTGCTGTAATTGTTTACCTGGCGAGAGACCTGCCTAAGAGGGGGAGACCCTGGGGTGGTGCCAAACTAGGGATATACCTGCCATCTACTGCCCCACAACCATTCGGGAACCCCACTGCTGCAAATCTATCTGCTTTGTCCTATACATAGCCGAGGGCCACAGTCCTGCATAGCAGGAGACGATTAGTGGCACTGCACACTTGCATAACAACAGCCCCCACTGTGGATTTTTCAACTCCAAAACTATTTCCCACTGGCTGGTTCCAATCCGTTGTTTCCAGAGTGCTCTCACCACTCAATTCTCTGCTGTCAATGCAACTCTCCTTCTGGTGTCCATGCGCTGCAGGGCTGGGGTAAGCTCAGCCCACAGAACCAGGAATGTGGCCTTTCACATTGAAAAGTTCTGCAGCCACTGCTCGTCGCCCCAAAGCTGCATTACGATGCGATCCCACCAGTCAGCGCTGCTTTTGCGGGCCCAAAAGCGGCACTCCCCTGTCTGCAGCTTCTCCATGAACTCCACCAACAGACTTGAATTGTTCTCGCTATGTCGGTCAGCAAATTTTCCTTGAAGAAATGGTCATGTCCCCTGTTGTGGCAGTAATTCCTGTGGGTCCCCTAATATAGGAGAACTGCGTGTTCTGTATTTGCAAGATTCATGAGAACAGTGCAGAGTTCTGCAGGCTCCATGCTGCTGACAGAGATGGCAGACACTGAAAAGAGCCACATAGGTTTCTTGGATTTTTTTTTAAAAGGTGCAAAAATTATGGGATACCACTGGCATTATGGGATGGAGAGAGAGGCATGCTGGGAACTTGACTCATAGCCAGGGCCAGCTCTAGGCACCAGCGTTCCACGCATGTGCTTGGGGTGACACCTTTCAAGGGTGGGCATTCCAGCTTTTTTTTTTTTTGCTTGGGGTGGCCCTGGGCAAGGAGCTCCACAAGTTGACTGTGCGCTGTGTGAAGAAGAACTTCCTTGTATTTGTTTTAAACCTGCTACCTATTAATTTCATTTGGTGACCCCTAGTTCTTGTATTATGGGAATAAGTAAATAACTTTTCCTTATTCACTTTCTCCACATCACTCATGATTTTATAGACCGCTATCATATCCCCCCTTAGTCTCCTCTTTTCCAAGCTGAAGAGTCCTAGCCTCTTTAATCTCTCCTCATATGGGACCCGTTCCAAACCCCTAATCATTTTAGTTGCCCTTCTCTGAATCTTTTCTAGTGCCAGTATATCTTTTTTGAGATGAGGAGACCACATCTGTACGCAGTATTCGAGATGTGGGCGTACCTTGGATTTATATAAGGGCAATAAGATATTCTCTATCTTATTCTCTGTTCCCTTTTTAATGATTCCTAACATCCTGTTTGCTTTTTTGACTGCCGCTGCACACTGTGTGGACATCTTCAGAGAACTATCCACGATGACTCCAAGATCTTTTTCCTGATTCATTGTAGCTAAATTAGCCCCCATCATATTGTATGTATAGTTGAGGTTATTTTTCCCAATGTGCATTACTTTACATTTATCCACATTAAATTTCATTTGCCATTTTGTTGCCAATCACTTAGTTTTGTGAGATCTTGTTGAAGTTTTTCACAGTCTGCTTTGGTTTTAACTATCTTGAGCAGTTTAGTATCATCTGCAAACTTTGCCACCTCACTGTTTACCCCTTTCTCCGGATCATTTATGAATAAGTTGAATAGGATCGGTCCTAGGACTGACTCTTGGGGGACACCACTAGTTACCCCTCTCCATTCTGAGAATTTACCATTAATTCCTACCCTTTGTTCCCGGTCTTTTAACCAGTTCTCAATCCATGAAAGGACCTTCCCTTTTATCCCATGACAATTTAACCAGTTCTCAATCCATGAAAGGACCTTCCCTTTTATCCCATGACAATTTAATTTACGTACGAGCCTTTGGTGAGGGACCTTGTCAAAGGCTTTCTGGAAATCTAAGTACACTATGTCCACTGGATCCCCCTTGTCCACATGTTTGTTGACCCCTTCAAAGAACTCTAATAGATTAGTAGGACACGATTTCCCTTTAGAGAAACCATGTTGACTTTTGCCCAACAATTTATGTTCTTCTATGTGTCTGACAATTTTATTCTTTACTATTGTTTCAACTAATCTGCCTGGTACCAACATTAGACTTACAGGTCTGTAATTGCCGGGATCACCTCTAGAGCCCTTTTTAAATATTGGCATTTGTAACGGTATCGGGACTCACCACCTGGCACCTCCTGCTGGTTGTCTCTGGGAATTATCTCTGTCCAGTGGAGCGCCCCCTCCTGGTGGTGTCCCATCCGTCGTCTCGCCCTCAGTTGGCGTCTGGACCCGCGTTGCTCCCAACTCGCGGCATCCTCTTCCCGACCACTGCCCTCCGGCAGTGCCACTTTGTCCATCCACACCCCCTTCCGGGGGGGGTTGATCAGCTGTCTCTCTACGCCCCAGCCACCATGTACAACCACACTCCCCAAAGTCTAATCCCTCTTGTCAGGGATCTGGCGTAGTCCATGATGGCCGCTCCCGACGGCCCATGGCTGGGTGTACTGCAAGGGGGAAAGAGGGGGACCCAGGCCCGCCCTCTATTCTGGGTCCCAGCCCAGGGACCCTCTGGAGGCAGCCTCGCTGTCCTCCATCTCCCCACTCCATCTGTTCATTTCCCTGGGCTGTTTCCCCTATGGCCCCTTGCACCCGTTAGGCCCTTTCCTTCAGGGCCTGCAGCCTGGCAGGCTATGGGCTAGAGCTCCCTTCTGCTCCCCGAGCCTGGCCAGTATTGTGCTGTCTAAGTGCTAGTCTCCCAGCTCTGGAGACAGACCTTCCCCTGTTGAAGGCCTGGGACAGACTGACTGCTCTTTTCCTGAGCAGCCTTTTTATAGGGCTGAGCCTGGCCCTGATTGGCTGCCTCCAATCTGGACCCTGATTGGCTCCCAATAAGCCCGTCTCTAATTGGCTCCCTGTCTGTGCAGGTGCACTGGCCTGCTGCAGCCCACCCTCTCAGGGAGTGGGACAGTCCACCCCACTACAATGTTACATTAGCTATCTTCCAGTCATTGGGTACAGAAGCTGATTTAAAGGACAGGTTACAAACCATAGTTTACAGTTTCGCAATTTCACATTTGAGTCTTTCAGAACTCTTGGGTGAATGCCATCTGGTCCCAGTGACTTGTTAATGTTAAGTTTATCAATTAATTCCAAAACCTCCTCTCGTGACACTTCAATCCGTGATAGTTCCTCAGATTTGTCACCTACAAAAGCCGGCTCAGGTTTGGGAATCTCCCTCACATCCTCAGCCGTGAAGACTGAAGCAAAGAATCCGTTTAGTTTCTCCGCAATGACTTTATCGTCTTTAAGCGCTCCTTTTGTATCTCGATCATCACGGGGCCCCACTGGTTGTTTAGCAGGCTTCCTGCTTCTGATGTACTTCAAAAACATTTTGTTATTACCTTTGGAGTTTTTGGCTAGCCGTTCTTCAAACTCCTCTTTGGCTTTTCTTATTACATTCTTGCACTTAATTTGGCAGTGTTTATGCTCCTTTCTATTTGCCTCATTAGGATTTGACTTCCACTTTTTAAAGGAAGTCTTTTTATCTCTCACTGCTTCTTTTACATGGTTGTTAAGCCACGGTGGCTCTTTTTTAGTTCTTTTACTGTGTTTCTTAATTTGGGGTATACACTGAAGTTGGGTCTCTATTATGGTGTCTTTAAAAAGCGCCCATGCAGCTTGCAGGGATTTCACTTTGGTCACTGTACCTTTTAACTTCTGTTTAACTAACCCCCTCATTTTTGCATAGTTCCCCCTTTTGAAATTAAATGCCACAGTGTTGGGCTGTTGAGATGTTCTTCCCACCACAGGGATGTTGAACGCTATTGTATTATGGTCACTATTTCCAAGCGGTCGTGTTATAGTTACCTCTTGGACCAGCTCCTGCGCTCCACTCAGGACTAAATCTAGAGTTGCCTCTCCCCTTGTGGGTTCCCGTACCAGCTGCTCCATGAAGCAGTCATTTAAAGTATCGAGAAATGTTATCTCTGCATTTTGTCATGAAGTGACATGTACCCAGTCAATATGGGGATAATTGAAATCCCCCACTATTATTGGGTTCTTAATTTTGATAGCCTCTCTAATTTCCCTTAGTATTTCATCATCACTATCACCGTCCTGGTCAGGTGGTCTATAATAGATCCCTAATGTTATATTCTTATTAGAGCATGAAATTTCTATCCATAGAGATTCTATGGAACATGTGGATTCACTTAAGATTTTTACTTCATTTGATTCTACATTTTCTTTCACATATAGTGCCACATCCCCCCACCTCCCACCCTCCGCACGACCTGTTCTGTCCTTCCAATATATTTAGTACCCAGGAATGATTGTATCCCATTCACCACACACCGAGTGAAATAATGTTTCCTAATATCCAACCTAGACGTCGCACATTGCAACTTGAGACCCTTGCTCCTTGTTCTGTCATCTGCCACCACTGAGAACAGTCTAGATCCATCCTCTTTGGAACCCGCCTTCAGGTAGTTGAAGGCTGCTATCAAATCCCCCCTCATTCTTCTCTTCTGCAGACTAAACAAGCCCAGTTCCCTCAGCCTCTCCTCGTAAGTCATGTGCTCCAGCCCCCTAATCATTTTTGTTGCCCTCCGCTGGACTCTCTCCAATTTGTCCACATCCCTTCTGTAGTGTGGGGATCAAAACTCGATGCAATACTCCAGATGTGGCCTCACCAGTTTCGAATAGAGGGGAATAATCACTTCCCTCGATCTACTGGCAATGCTCCTACTAATACAGACCAATGTGCTGTTGGCCTTCTTGGCAACAAGGGCACACTGCTGACTCATATCCAGATTCTCATCCACTGTAATCTCCTGGTCCCTTTCTGTAGAACTGCTGCTTAGCCAGTTGGTCCCCAGCCTGTAGCAGTTCATGGGATTCTTCCATCCTAAGTGCAGGACTTGGCACTTGTCCTTCCTGAACCTCATCAGATTTCTTTTGGCCCAATCCTCCAATTTGTCTAGGTCACTCTGGACCCTATCCCTGCCCTCCAGTGTATCTACCTCTCTCCCCAGTTTAGTGTCATCTGCAAACTTGCTGAGGGTGCAATTAATCCCATCTTCCAGATCAATGATAAAGATGTTGAACAAAATCATTCCCAGTATTTGGGTGAAACGTAATGGCCTTTCCTTGCCTGAGGAGGTTGTGAAGGCTAGGACTATAACAGCGTTTAAAAAAGAACTGGATAAATTCATGGAGGTTAAATCCATTAATGGTTATTAGCCAGGATGGGTAAGGACTGGTGTCCCTAGCCTCTGTTTGTCAGAGGGTTGTGATGGATGGCAGGAGAGAGAGCACTTGATCATTACCTGTTAGGTTCACTCGCTCTGGGGCACCTGGCATTGGCCACTGTTGGCAGACAGGATACTGGGATAGATGGACCTTTGGTCTGACCCAGTATGGCCGTTCTTACCCACCCTCACACAGGCCATAGAATCTCACCCAAAAGTTGGATTGAAGCAAATCTTTTTGAAAGATGTCTAACCTCGTCTTCAAGATTCTAAGCAAGGGTAAGTCCACCCCCTACCCTACTCCTATCATGTGTATTGCATCATCTCTTCCCAGGAAGTCTTCAGTCTGTGTTGTTTCTTGCCCCCAGAGTCTCCAGGGAAGAGAGACAAAGGCCCTGAGCAAAAGCTTGCCTATTTGGAAATAAGCTTTTCCCCTCCCTCCCTAAGCATTTCTGGGAGCCCACTAGCCCCCAAAATCCAAATTCAATGGAGTTACAGTGACTTCCCAAGTGTTACTAGTGGAACTGTGGGTATGTAGACTATGCAAATGAAGCTCCATATGGCAGCACTTTTCCCTTTTCACCAACAGAGGGAGTATAGAGCTTGTTCCCCTCTAGAACTTCTGGCTACAGGACTCACTTCCTCCTGCCTGCTAAGAATGTCATCCCGGCAAGTCACATTCACCTAATTCCCTCCCACACACACACACACCTTTTTATGATGTCTTAGGATTCCTACTAGAGCCACCATAAACCAGTGGACTATATGTGCCGCTCCTTCACTGCTGACCCCTGGCTCATCGTAAGTGAAGTGCTAACCAGTTGGAAGACCCTGTCACATGCATTTAGTGTAGACAGGGCCTGTATTTGTTCAATTGATCTCTGGCCTAGTGCCTGTGATGGCGTCCTTCAGAGCCACTCAGCTATTGACACCCTCTTTGTCCTGTCCTAGTGACAAAGGTTCCAGTGAACCTGGAAAGCCTTCCTCAGGTAATTCTAAATTATCCAACAAAGGAGCATTGTCTGAGCCTCCCCTTCTTCAAAGAGATTTGAAATTGTTTGCGGGCCTGACTCTCTGCTCTCTAGCTTTGTTGGAGAGGTTGGCAAGTGATCAGAGGGCATAATCCCTTGGGAAGAGCAGCAGGAGCTGGGCAACTAAGACTGGCAGCAGGGTTATGTGTGTGGGGTCCGGTACTGCTGAAGCCCCCAGTCTAATTCCAAGACACACCCTGCCCTGCTATTGGCCTCCCCAGACTCGCTGCCATTGGCGGCAGAAAGAGCATTTGCATGACTTGGCTTTTCTTCTCCTCTGCAGGTACTGCAGATAGTAGGTCACTGGGCAGGAGCCGCAGTAGTTGCACATGATGTTTTTGTTGGATCAATGACTGCTAGCTCTGGCAGTATGCTCAGTGCTCGGCCGAGAACATAAGGTCCATCCAGCCCAGTGTCCTGTCTGCCGACAGTGACCAATGCCAGGGGCCCCAGAGGGAATGAACAGAACAGGGAATCATCAAGGGATCCATCCCCTGTCACCCATTCCCAGCTTCTGGCAAACAGAGACTAGGGACACCATCCCTGCCCATCCTGGCTAATTGTCATTGATGCAAACAAGGAACTCTTTATCAGGGGAAGGAGAACAGTCCAACGTGAAATAACAGTCACAGGATAGATACACAAATAAAGAGTAAAATGCCTGCCCTGCTCTCCTTTGGCAGTCGTCCATCTAACTCCCTTCCCACGTGCCCGTGAGAAGGTTTCCCAGGTGATACCCTCTTGGCCACACCACCAAGCCCTGCTCATGGTTGGCATCAGGGAGTTGCAGTCATCCAAATGTCTGTTTGCAGCCCTGTCTCCAGTCCCGAGGCAGCTGCTTGTCCAGAGGCGCCATCACCTAACCCAGATTAGTGATTCAGCTTTATTAAAGATTCAGTTTTATTAAGATGCTGGCTGGGTAGCAAGGGCCTCACCAGAGTCCACCCACTGCTCTGCAGCAGCTGTCCTCTGTGTTCTTTCTTGACACAAAGTCCTCACTCTTTGTTATCTCTCACAGCAAAATCTCCAGAGACGGGGAGACAAGAGCAGATGGGACTTTTCAGCAGACTCCTAGCTCCCTGTAAACAGTTCATCCCCCCTTGTGAGCCTCTCTGGGGGGGCTCACTACCCCAAAATCCAAGTTCCTAGATAGTTATGGTGACCACTCAAGAGCCGATTGAAGAATTGTGGGTAAGTTGCCTCTACAAATGAATCTCTGTGACAACACTTTTCAGCAACTGAGGGACTAGAGAGCTCTTCCCCTCAGGAGCTCCTGGCCGTAGGGTTTACATGGAGAGGGGATGTGGCCAGCTGGGATACGAGTCGCTGTCTTTTCACAGTCTAGTAGTGAAATGTCTCTTGTGGTTTCAGGTTTGTTCACTGTTCAATGACGCTTTATGGGTTTGTTCCCAACTCAGAGTCCAGAAAACACCTTAGAACATCCCAGATGGTGCTAAACTGCTTTTGGCTGCAGCTCTGACCTGAGAATTGGAGGTGGGCAATTAATTTATTCCACTAATAGGAAATTCACTGAAACATGCCAAATAGGGGGTTTTTTTGAGGGGGGGGGGGGGGAAGAAGTTGGTACTTAGGCACCATTCACAAAATGAATGGAGGAGCTGACAGCCCTGGCACCTGTCTTATAAACTTTAAGGCCAGTAGTTAGGGTTAGCATTGTCCTAACAGAGGGGAACTGATCACAGAACTAAAAGTCAGTGGTAACTTAGGTACAAGTGATCATGACTTGATCACATTTAAAATGTGCAAACAGAATAGAGTCCAGACCAGTAATATACATACTTGGTGCTTCTTCACGAGGGCCAATTTCACAAAGCTGAAAACAATTATGAATGGAATCAACTGGGAGGAAAAATTTAATCAGAAAAATCTGAATAATTGGGAATCATTTAAGGACACCTTACTACTATGGGTCCAAAAAGCCACAATTCCACAGTGGAGGAAGAGGGCCATGCTGGTTAAATAACCAACCTGGTTTAGAGAGGAAGTGAAGGCAGCTGTAAAAAAATAATAATATATATAAAAAAAATAGAACAAATGGAAGAAAGGGGAAATGATAGTAATGAATATAAATCAGAAGTTAGGAATTGTAGAAAATTGCTAATGGAAGCCTAGGGATACAAGGAGAAATCTAAGGCCATCAGTGTTAAAGACAATAAGCGGTTTTGAATATATACCATATTGGGAACAAAAATAATCTTCACAATGGTATTGGTCCATTACTAGATGAAAATGGGAGAATTATAAATAATAATGAAGAAGAGGCAGAAGTGTTCAATAAATATTCCTGGTCTGTATTTTTGGGGAAAAAACAAATGATACACTCTCATCACACAGTGACGATAACACTCTTTCCGTTCCACTAGTATCTCTGGAGGATGTTAAACAGAAGCTAATAAAATCAGACATTTTTAAATCAGCGGATCCAGATAACTTGCCCCCAAGAGTTTTAAAAGAGCTGGCCGAGGAGCTTGCTGGATTGCTAGTGTTGATTTTCATCAGACTTGGAGCACTGGGGAAGTTCCAGAAGACTGGAAGAAAGCTAAAGTTGAGCCAGTTTTTTAAATGGTAACCAGGATGACCAGCGTAATTATAGGCCTGTCATCGATCCTGGGCAAGATAATGGAGCAGCTGATTAGTCTAAAAAATGTAACTGTAAGTGGGGAATTGTTATTGAGTGGCTCTGTTTCCAGCAGGGTTCCTCAACATTGGTTCTTGGCCCAATGCTATTTAGCATTTTTATCAGTGACCAGGAAGAAAACATAAGATCATGACTGAAGTTTGCAGATGACAAAAATTGGGGGAGAGGTAAATAATGAAGAGGACAGGTCACTGATACAGAGCATTGTAGACTGCTTGGTAAACTGGGTGCAAGAAAACAATTTGTGTTTCATTACAGGTACTCCTGGGGGAATTCTGCACCAAAATATTATTATTATTTTAAATATTATTTTAAAATTCTGCATAATTCTGCATATTTTATTTTGTCAAACTGACACAATATTATCATGCTGGTTTCAATTATTTTGGTAATTTATTTCAAAATATCTGTCAGCAACTATGTCTGTAACAATACAGACAACAAAAAAAGATTCAGGAAATGTTTTTTGACAAAGAGATTCCTTACTATGCATATTAATACAGAACTTTGAGTAATAATTCATTTAAACTACAATACAGAAATATACGTCCCGCACCCCTCAGAAGCAGTGCAAAGGCTTTGGGGAGTCAGGAGTAATGGAGGAGCTGAGGGAGAGGGAAGTAATTCCACATCCGAGGTGGAATTCAAACTCAAACATCTTAATGGGACTAAACTGGGGACCCGCATAATCTCCATCCAAGAATATTAAAGGACCTGGCACATGAAATTGCAGGCCCAATAGCAAGGATTTTTAATGAATCTGTAAAGTCACTGGCTTCAACACTGAGCTTGGTAAGTTTATGGAGGGGATGGTATGAAGGGACTGCCTGCAATGGCACGTAACTGATCTGCGACGGCCAGCAGCAAATATCTGCAATGGCCGGTGATGGGACGCTAGCCAGGGAGGGCTCTGAGTTACTACAGAGAATTCTTTCCCAGGTGTCTGGCTGGTGGGTCTTGCCCACATGCTCAGGGTCTAACTGATCACCGTATTTGGAGTTGGGAAGGAATTTCCCCCAGGTCAGATTGACAGAGACGCTGAGGATTTCTCACCTTCTTCTGCAGCGTGGGGCACGGGTCACTTGTAGGTGTAACTAGTGTAAACGGTGGATTCTCTGTGTGATGTGAGGACGTCAGTAACTCAGCCAGAGGTTAGGGGTTTGTTCCAGGAGCGGTGTGTGTGTGTGGGGGGGTGAGGGTCTGTGGCCTGCAATGTGCAGAAGGTCAGACTAGATGCTCATGCTGGTCCCTTCTGACCTAAAAGCCTATGAGTCTATAGAAAGTCAATGTCCCCTTTGGCCGTTTGCCCACAGCAGAGTCACAGTACAAACTGCC
>NC_048299.1:279881045-279898777 GCF_013100865.1 Trachemys scripta elegans | reverse complement strand
CAGGCTCGGGGCTGGGCACCGCTTTGTTGCCGTTGCCTGGCTCACGATCACTGTGCACAATATAGGGATGAAATTCAGCCCTGACATAAGCGGCTGCAATCCCAGTGCCACCAGTGGAGTTGTGCCCAATTGCACCCGCCTGGAATCTGGCCCCATATCAGCTGTCAGCTCTGCTCTTCCACCCTCCTGGGGCTCCTCAGGGTCAGAGGCGTCCCAGAAGGGCCCAAGCAGCTGCAGAGTTCGTGGATGGACAGGCCAAAGCCAGCCCCGCTCTGCTGATGGCCCAGGGCTAGCAGTGACAGCCGGGCAGCTGGAGTTCGGGGGAGGGCTGTGAAGGAGCGTTGGGTTGAAGGGGGAAGGGAGAACAGGTGCCTCAGCCCCAGGTTGGGAGAAGGGACAGGGGAGCCAGAGAGCGGGTTGTACTCAGACGGGGGAGCAGGCTGGGGAATGGGCAGTGGGCGTTGGGAGGAGGGAAGGGCTGGAAGCAGCAGCAGCAGCAGAACTGCTGGATTAAAAGCCATCTGGGGTTTGGAGCCGAGGCCCCTCTGGCTCGTGTGGGATCAGAACCATGTTGCCAGGGAAGGGGAGGGGAGACATGGCCAGAACGGCGCAGGATGGAGGCAAATGACAGGAGAGACGCAGGAAGAGACCAGTGGAGTTTATTAGGGGACAGTGGCTCATTCCTGCACCAACCTCCCCCCTCCCGCCCTCAGTGCAGGGCGAGGTGCTTCCCCACACCAGGGACTGTGTCACTCCCGCTTCCTAGCACTCATCCCCCGGCTGGGTGCCGTAGACCTCGACCTCACACAGGGTGAGATACTCCGCCCTGCCTGGGATGGTGACAGTGACGTAGCGACCCTCCAGCCCGTTGCAGCAGATGGTGCTGAGGGATCCTGGTGCGGTGTCGGTGATGGTCCCGCAGCTGCAAAGAGCAGAAGACAAGAGCGAGAGGCTGAGATTAGGGAGCACAGGCGAGTTGGCAGCAGGACGGACGATCCTTTAACTCTGAGCCTGCAGTGGCCAAAGCACGGAGTGAATGACAGACTGTAAGAGACGGGGGGTGTCCCTGTTCCCGTCACAACCCAACTCCGACTAGAAATAAGGTTCACATTTCATCAGTCAAAGTCATTAACCGAGGGGGCAGATAACCGAGGAACATGGTGGATTCTTCTTCCTCTGGAGTCTTGATGTCAAGACCGGATGTCAGTCTAAGGGCTCGTCTACACTGGCAAGTTTTGTCACCAAAAACTACCTTTTGGTTACAAAACAGTGATAGCGTACACACTGCAATGTGACTTTAAAAAACAAAAAAAACGCCCAGTTTTGACAACAAAAAACTTCCACTCCTGCGAGATACTTTTGTCTTTTCCTCTCCTTTTATTGTCAACAAACAGCCAGTGTAGACACCACACATTTTTTTTTTATTGGCCCCCAGAAAGTGTCCCACAATTCCCATGCTGCCACTCTGGTCAGCGGTTTGAACTCTGCTGTCCTGCAACCAACCCGCCCCTCCCCCTTGCAAGCCCCGGGAATTTTAAATCTCATTTCCTCCTTGCTGGCTTCCCAGGTGAGCGTGGCTGGCTATCGCACCAAACGCGCTCCCGCTTGGACACCGTGGAGCTGTTGGATCTGATCAGTATATGGGGAGCGGAGTCTGTTCAGTCACAGCTGCGGGTGACCCGTAGGAATCAGGACACATATGGGCAAATTTCTTGAGGCTTGTGCGAAAAGGGCTCTGATCGGGACACGCAGCAAAAGATAAAGGAGCTGAGGCAGGTGAACCACAAGGCATGGGAGGCGAACCATTGCTCTGGTGCTGCATCTAAGACCTGCCGCTTCTATAAGGAGCTGAATGCTATCCTCGGTGGTGACCCCACCTCCATCACCGATAGCCCCATGGATACTTCGGAGGCAGCAGAAAGAGGGGGTAACCCGGAGGCTGAAATTCTAGATGAAGAAGAGGATGTGGTGCTCCCAGCGGGGTCGCCCAGTGGGACAGGCTACCAGGAACTTTTCTCCACTCCAGAAGTGCTCACCAGGGAGCAGGAAACAGATGAGACGCTGGGTAAGTTGCTGTGGCTTGTGTAGGGAATCGAAAAGTGGGAGGCAGGTAGTGTTTTTTGTGAGCTGGACATGGCCCTGTGTAGCTAATCTGCACGGCCAAGCAGGGTGTCGATGGAGACCTGCAGGGAATCCTCCCGAGAGAGGCTCTGGAAAGTTTCCAAGAGTTACTTGTTAATCCTCTGCCGCTGATTCCAAGGGATTGTAGCCTTGTTAGTTCCCCCATTGTAGGAAACTGTCCCCTGCCATTTAGCAACCGCTGGAGCTGGGACCAAAGCGGCACATAGTGAGCTGCATATAGACCGGGGTGAAAGCCGCAAGCATGCAGTAGTTGTGCCCTGGTTTCCCTGGTTACCGCAGCAGTGAGATGTCGGCCAGCAGTGACAAAGTGAAAAAATGTGGGATAATTTTAGAATGTGTTCCCTGCAAAGCTGCCCTGCAAGCCGTGACCGTTTTGTCCGTACGCACAAACGCCTCCCCCCACTCCCGACACTCACCGTGATTGGGGTGCTCGTGGACAGGGCCGGCTGCAGCTGTTTTGCCACCCCAAGCGGCAAAGCAGAAAAAAAAAAAGATAAAGCCGAGATCGGCGGCACTTCAGTCGTAGCTCTACCGCCGCCGCTTCATTCTTCGGCGGCAATTCGGTGGCGGGTCCTTCCCACAGAGAGGGACTGAGAGACCCGCCGCTGAAGACCCGGACGTGCCGCCCCTTTCCATTGGCCGCCCCAAGCACTGGCTTGCTGGGCTGGTGCCTGGAGCCGGCCCTGCTCGCGGAGCTGTGTGCCTGCCTAGAGTCTCCGAGAGAAAGTGATTTCTACTAGCAAAAGGCCTTTGTTACTGAAATGTTTCAATCGTCTGCTGGAATGTAACCATCCCTCTTCTGTTCAGCACAGACCTTGAGGAACACACCACGCACCCCCGCGGACAGGCTTCGGCAGATAAGGAAGAACCCTAAGTGCTGGGAAGCCGAAAGGCAGGACAGAAAAGAGAACGCTGCATTTGCTAGGCAAGCGACAGAGCGGATAATAAAAGTGATGGAGGATCAGACAGAGCTGCAGACTGAGCAGATCCGTGGTCGAGCTCCACTGCAGCACATGCAGACGCACAAATCTGTGCCAACCCCACCCCCCTCCATGCCCACACATTCCTTTGCACTTCACACCACTCGTGAGTTTCCCCATCACTCCACCCGCTCTCACAGCTTGCACAATGATAGCTGGAGCTGCACACAGTTGTGAGGTTTTACCATTGTTAACAATAACTAAAGGCTAAGGTATTTAATGGTGCAGCGTTTTTATTCTGTGCTCTACAAAAGCGTATAGCAACCAATTCACTCTCGGGAACAGGCTTCTACAGCATTGTGTTGCATGGGTCTTGGGCCCCAAAATTGTACATGGCTGCACCAGGGAAGCAACTTCAAAGCAGCCATGTGTTACTGCCCCTCATTGTCCAAGTGGTTGCTCAAGGCCTCTCTGATGTTAATAGCAGCCCTCTGGGTTCCTCTGACAGCTCTAGCATCTGGCTGTTCAAAGTGTGCAGATCTGCCTCAGTGCTCCACACCTGCAAACATTTCACCCTTAGATTCACACAGATTATGCAAAGTGCAGCACGTGGCTATGACCACGGGAATATTATCCTCGGTAAGGTCTAGCCTGCCATTGAGACCCTCCAGCGAGCTTTCAAACGGCCAAAGGCACATTCGACTACCATGCGGCACCTGCTCAGCCTGTTGTTAAAACGCTCCTTGCTGCTGTCCAGGTGTCCTGTGTAAGGTTTCATGAGCCAGGGCTGTAAGGGGTTAGCCAGGTCTCCCACGATTACTATGGGCATTTCCACATCCCCCACTGTGATCTTGTGGTCTGCAAAGAAAGTCCCCACCTGCAGCTTTCTGTACATCATGCACCTTTCCAGACCAGCCTGCACTGAGCTCCGTGAAACACTCTCAGTGATCCACAAGCGCCTGCAACACCATGGAGAAGTACCCCTTCCTATTGATGTACTCAGAGGCAAGGTGGTCTGGCGCTAAAATTGGAATATGTGTGCCATCAATTGCCCTGCCACAGTTAAGGAAACCCATCCCTGCAAAGCCAGCCACTATTTCATGCACATTTCCCAGAGTGACGGTCCTCCGCAGCAGGATGTGATGTATTGCCCTGCACACTTGGAGTAATACAGCTCCAACAGTGGACTTTCCTACTCCAAACTGATTTGCGACTGACCGGTACCAGTCTGGATTTGCCAGCTTCCACACAGCGATTGCAACACGCTTCCCTACCGAGAGGGCAGCTCTCATTCCGGTGTCCTTGCACCGCAGGTCAGGGGACAGCTCAGCACATAGCTCCAGGAACGTTGCTTTACACATCCTAAAGTTCTGTACCCACTGGTCTTCATCCCACAGCTGCATGACAATGCGATTCCAGCCATCAGGGCTTGTTTCCCTAGCCCAAAAGCGATGGGCCACCATATGCAGCTGCTCTGTGAATGCACAAAGCACTGCTAAGTGGCTGCTGTCTGTATCCCACTCGGGTGCCTGCAATTCATCCTCTGTCAGTAACTCTGCGAGTAACTGTGCTGCCATGCGTGATGTCCTCACGACAGCTAACAGCGCATAGGAGAGAAGTGCGGGATCCATCTACTCTCACTGCAGATGCTGGTGCGCACTACAAAACAATGACAGTTGGGAAAACGGCGCGAAAGGAAGCCAGAAACCGTTGGAGGGCTGGGACACAAAGCGGTGCATGACGGTACATTTTGCACGTCCCAGGATGTGCCGCGCTCTGTTTCCGCATTCCCACAACACCTAGCGACGGATGGTGTCGCCAGGCACTATGGGATATATACCCACAGTCCATTGCTCTCGCTGTCGACAATGGTGCCTCAAATGTGGACATGATCTGTTGACAGAGGGAGCAAATGTAGACACACTTTGGCAACTTTGTTTTTGTCCATTTTTCCTTGTCGACATTGGTTTCACCCACAAAACGTGCCAGTGTAGACAAGCCCTAAAAGATACACTGCAGCTCACAGAGAAATTGTGGGCTCAGTGCAGAATCACTGCATGAGGTGTTCTGGCCGATGTGATACTGCAGGTCCCTTCAGGCCTTAGAAATCGATGGATCCTAGGAAAATCAGTTCCTGTTGCCTTGGATAAGATGATTCTACACGAGGAGCAGCTGCAAGGGCAAAGAGAACATGCAGGGGCCTGGAGAGAGATTGACTCTACCCTGGATTGCCCTGCAGGGGTCGCTGTGCTCAGTGACATGCGGTTCCCGTCCATCCAGGAACTCAGACCACCACTGGCACAGCACCCGCAGCCTCAGGGAGCTCCCAGGTTAAGACAGAGGTGACAGTAAGCTGGTATGCCCCGGTACGGCATATCAGCAAGAGCCAGTGCACCATACCGGGGTGGATCGGCTTCTCCTGGTGGCAATTTAAAGGGCCCGGGGCTCCCAGCAGCGGCTGGAGCCCCGGGCCCTTTAAATTACCACCAGAACCCTGCTGCCGGAGCCCTGGGGAAGCGGTGTGGCAGGGCTCCGGCGGCTATTTAAAGGGCCCAGGGCTCCTGCCGCAGCTACCGCCCGGGTCCCTTTAAATCGTCCCCGGAGCCCTGGGGTAGCGGCGGCGGGGCTCCGGCGGCTATTTAAAGGATCCGGGGCTGCGGCAGCCCCTACCGCCCCGGCTCTTAAAATAGCACTGGAGCCCCGCCGTCGCTACCTCCGGGCTCCGGCAGCAGGGCTCCGGGGACGATTTAAAGGGCCCGGGGCTCCCAGCTGCTGCTACCACAGCCCCAGGCCCAGGCCCTTTAAATCCTGATTTAAAGCTCCCAGGAATTTAAAGGCCCCGCCTCTTCTGGTAGAGACCACGCCCCGCTCCTAAGGACTCTGGAGTATGGGTAAGTCCTTTAAGTTACTTGCACCCCTGGGTTAAGAGACCACGCCCTGGCCTCGGCTGGCAATGAGACCCAACCCCCATGTCTGAGCTGGGAGGAGTCGTCTCACTCCAGAGAATGGAGAAGCAACTCACATGGGGTTGTGCTTGCCATGGTCGGCCAGGGAGTCTCCCACGCGGATCTGGGCCCCCCTGATTCTCTCCCCACAGCAGTCCTCCCTGTTCTTCACGATCACCGCGGAGACAGACTGACGACTGCCCAAGTCCACGGTCCACCACGACTCTGTGTCGAACTGGGTGTGGCTGCAGGAGTCTTGTACCCACTTCCCATCGCGTTTTCCATCCACGGCCTTTCCAGCCACGGCTTTTGCAGTCCCGTCGTTATCGACGTACGTGGAGGACTGAGTGGCCGGGCGCCCCAGCGCCAAGTTCTGAGCTGGAATCAGAGGGCGAGAAGAGGGGAGGTGGGACATGCCCATCGCTGGGGGGGCTGTAGATGCCCTTTGTCCCAAATGGAGCCAGAGCCCCTTCCCAGCAGTGACACAAACCAGCCACTGCATGAGAGCCAGGTTCATAGTGGGAGTAATGGCCCCAGGGGATGGGAGTGACAGCAGGTCGGTGCTGGGGTCTCAGCCCAGAGCGAACCGCTTTCAGCTCCTCTCGTCCCATACCCAGCTGGAGCTGCTCCCCAAGGCAGGAATGGGGCATGATGTTCAGATGGAGCCTCCCCCGTCTGTCCCTGCCAGCTGGAGCCCAGGGTTTCTGCTGTCTTACAAGGCAAAGGTTGGGGCAGAAGGGAATGGGGTATAAAATAAAAGAACATTGTGCCAGCTTCTTACCCCCTGGTGGTGGGGTGCAGCCCTGAGACACCCCAGTCCCTGCAAGGATCCCGATCATCATCAACAGACGCCAGAGAAACTCCATCCTTGCACTGTCAGCATAGGAGATCACACGAATGTTTTAATCAGAATAAAGTACATCCATAGCAAGTTTCAGATGAGCACCTCACACACGCCGGATGGTCCTCATTTTAGAGAGGGAAACTGAGGCACAGGGAGCTACCAACTTGTAGCAAGTAAGGGGCTGACTTGTGACTAGAACCATGGTTCATTGGTCTATTCCCCTCCTCTGCCCACTAGACCATCCTACTGTGTTTATGACAATGTCTTCTGATTAGTTTCCACTGGTCTTTTGGGGACAAAAGGTGGCTTTATCCAGTGAACCTGTCCCAGGGTGGCTAGATCCTTTAATATAGGTCCTTATGCATCCATCAGTCAGGCTTTGTATGCCAATCTAATTATGGCTTGGTCAGTTACAGCTCAGCCAAAAATCATTAAAAGTTAGAATTGAGAAATTTTATCAAATTATTTCTAGTTTCTCTGGAAATTCACCTNGGTGCACGTCCTCTGGGAAGGGTTGACATTAGGAGGATCATGTCCTCGCTTGGCTGAAAAGGACGGCAGGTACAAAAGCTACTGACCAGCTGGGGAAAAGGTGAAGAGGGACTCTCCAGCTCACCTGGGCAGCTCAGTCACCGATTTTGTGAGATAGGCAGAAACTTCAGTTCGCTTCCAGGTGGTTCAACAGCTACAGCCTTGTTCTCCGCTATTGCCACGGTCTGTGGGCGACTGCGCTTGGGAAGGGAAATCCAGCTGCTTTTATTCAGTTCTCCATGGGCGGTTCATTGACTGGTTAGTACTTTACAAGCTGACATGGAGCAATGAGGATGTGACCTGTGCTTCTAATGAAGAGTCAAGTTTGCCTAATTTGAATACAAGCTGTCGCCCCTCTGTATGTAACCTTCTACCTTGTGACTAGCAGTAAAAGAAGGGCTGGGTTCAAATATATCTAATGCCTTGTATATCTTGCCAAACTAAATCCAGTTGAGACCCCGGAAACCTGGAAAAACTAAACACACTCCCTTGACGAATAACTAAACCTGCTTGATCCCCCAGACACCTGAGAATACTGAATGTAGCCTTTGGGTTGGCTAGAGTTTACTTCATTGCCCTTATCCAGTGTCTAATGGATTGGGAAAAGGCGTATTGGGATGAAACAGCCTTTGCTTGTACTTTGGGGGGTGCATTTTGCAACCCAATGTCCCCTGAAATCCAGACCTGAAGTAAATTCAGAAAACTACCCTGTCCAGCCCCGTTAGAGGGGTCAGGGTTGGATGTAATTACAGAATTGAGCTTCCCGAATGGATCTCTTCTTCTGCCTACATGCATTTTAAAATGTGAAGTGCTAGGACCGAGAAACAACTGCTCATTCTAAGCATTTGCCTGGAGGACAGTCAAAAGTCAGGAATGATGATGGAGCGACCACTGGAAGGAGTGTTGATCTGCAGTACAGACATAGCTTTGCTTGCAAGAAACAAAGGAAAGGTGTGACGGTGCTGCCCGTGGGAGCCAGCTGAGGTCACTCCATTAGGTTGAGCTGCAAACAGACAGGGGCAGACAAACCCCAAACACTGGTAGATATTCCAATACTTAGATTTACCAACCAGCCCAAAACAGCTTCTATAGTACCTCACTGGTTACTTAGAGTCCAACCAACGCAGTTCCCTTAAAGTGTCCAGCCTCAGGCCTCCGTCCTGACACACATGTCAAATATGATGATGATAAATTCTGAAAATCTTATCTCATCATATAAAAGAAAAGGTTTTCCTGATCCCAAAGGACCAAGCCCCAGACCCAGGTCAAATGATAACTTAGATCTTCCCCAAAATACACGCTATAGTCAATTCTTATTAACTAACTAAAATTTATTTAAAAAAAAAAAGAAAAGAGAGCGAGTGTTGGTTAAAAGATCAATAAACAGACAGACTTGAATTCAATTCTTGAGGTTCAGATACATAGCAGAGGTGAGCTTGTAGTTTCCAAAAGTCCTTTTAGAAATAGTCCAGAGGTTATAGTCCAATGTCCATATTCAGGGTGACTCCAGTCAGTGACTGGGGATCTCAATCCTTGTGGGTTAAGGTTTCCCCCTCTTGTAACCCAAAGCAGATCTGAGATGAAGCAGGATCGTGTCCCAGGGTTTTTATACATTTCCTGCAGCCTTTTGGCCTGAGAAAACAATAGGCTTAACTTTCCTTCTCCCAAACATCCTGGCAATTAGCACAGGGTAATTTATCCATTACACAGTTCAGATCCAGGTTACCACAACCTTCAAAGAGACATAGAGACAATAATACTATTTCACTCAAGTGTCTTCCTAAATACTGATACTCCTTTTTTGATCTTTGAATCAAAGCTATACTAATAGACAACACTTGTTTGCTTACATCATAAGACCTGAGCAAACACCTCCCCTTCTACCTCTAACAATGCAGACTTGAATTTCAAAGCTCTATTCATTTACAGATCTTCCTAACCATGGTTCAGGTCAGTCTGTGAGGTAATTAACTCTTTCTGGCCCTGTCACCTTCCAATGAGATATTATATCACACTCATAACATCACAAGATGGTTCCGCCAGTCATTAATGGGATAACTCACACTTCTGTGGTGAAACTATGTCAGATGATAGCAGAGCTATCTTAGCGGGAGACCATTCTACAACTCCCGTGTGAAGCCCGGGCCTCACCGATAGACCATTAAGCTTTGACTTTGGAGATTCACTGTTGTTGGAGGAGTGGAAGGATCATCTGAGGGAGAAGCTCAGAGAGACACAAAGCATTCTCCCCCTCTAGGACTGGGTATAACTCTGGCTGATGGAATAAGAACGATCTCGTTAATTTGAATACAAGTTCGACTCCAGTCCCTGTACCCCTTCTGCCAGGCGGCTCACACAGCGATCAGTGGGTGAATACATGTAGCGTCCCTCTTGGCAAACAACTAAACTCATTCAAGCTCCCACCCAGAACGCTGGGGAAATAAAACAGCCCTGAACATACAGAACTTCGCCATTTACAAGCTGCCTGAGACTTTGTGCAAACAAAGAACTCTTTGTCAGGGAAAGGAGAACAGTCCAACGTGAAATAACAGTCACAGGAGAAAAATGCAAATAAAGAATAAAATGCCTGCCCTGCCCTATCTAGCTCCAGTCATTTTGGCAGTCGTCCATCTACCTCCCTTCCCATGTGCCCATGAGAGGGTCTCCCAGGTGATAGCCCCTTGGCCACACCACCTCCCTCATCCACCAAGCCCTGCTCATGGTTGGCATCAGGGAGTTGCAGTCATCCAAATGCCTGTCTGCAGCCCTGTCTCCAGTCCCAAGGCAGCTGCTTGTCCAGAGGTGCCACCACCTAACCCAGATTAGTGATTCAACTTTATTAAGACGCTGGCTGGGTAGGGAGGGCCTCACCAGAATCCACCCGCTTCTCTGCAGTGGCTGTGCTCTGTGTTCTTTCTTCCTACAAAGTCCCCGCAACAGCTATTGCAGCAAAGTCCTCACTCTTTGTTATCTCTCAGAGCAAAATCTCCAGAGGAATTATGGGTAGGTTTCCTATGCAAATGAAGCTTTGTGGGAGCATTTTTCAGCAATAGAGGGACTAGAGAGCTCTTCCCCCTCAGAAGCTTACATGGAGGGTTTACATGGAGAGGGGATGTGGCCAGTTGGGATATGAGTAGCTGTCTTTTCAGTCTAGTAGTGAAATGTCTCTTCTGGTTTTGTTCCCAGAACTTGAGAATCCAGAAAACACCTTATAACATCCCAGATGGTGCTAAACCACTTGTGGCACCAGCTCTGCCCTGAGAGTTAGAGGGAGGGTGACCAGATTACATGAACAAAATATCGGGACACATGGGGGGGCAGGTCACCCTAGTTAGAGGTGGGCGATTCATTTATGCAGCAAATAGTAAATTCCCTGAAACATGCTGTGACGTTATTGATATAATCAGGGACCGTATAGATCATTGTTGCAACCAAGGTCCTGTAGTGGCACCAAATCTTGTATAAAGGGGGTCAAATGGGGTGTCTTATGATTTGCTGGTTATGATTATGCTGTCTATATGTGTGTATCAGTTTTGTAGTTGAAGTTATGAATATTGGCTCTATACTGTCTGTATTTCAAACTTATGCTATGCTTCTGGGTGACATCCCAGACAAGCTGGTGTTAACTCTCCCTAGCCTGCTTGATGGCCCATTAAGGACCATCAGCTATACAATGAACCCATTGAGAGAAGGTAAATATGCCTTGAGACTCAGCAAAGTATGCAGGAACCGGCCCATGTGACTCCAGACTCCATTTTGCTGTAATTTTCCACAGTGAGAACAAAGAGATGTTCTTACACCAGGAAAAGACTATATAAGGCTGATGCCTCATCTCCATTTTGTCTTCAATCCTGCTTCTTACCTCTGGAGGGACTTCGCTACAAACAGAAGCTCTACACCAAGGACTGAGGACCCATCCCAGCTGGGGATGTTCCAGAGACTTGATTTGAACCTGCAGTTTATTCTATCACTGCTGCAAGCCTGAACCAAGAACTTTGCCATTACTGTATGTAATTGATTCCATTTAACCAAGTCTAACTCTCATCTCTATCTTTTTCCTTTTATGAATAAACCTTTAGATTTTAGATTCTAAAGGATTGGCAACAGCGTGATTTGTGGGTAAGATCTGAGTTGTATATTGACCTGGGTCTGGGGCTTGGTCCTATGGGATCAGGAGAACCTCCTTTCTTTTACTGGGGTATTGGTTTTCATAACCATTTGTCCCCATAACGAGTGGCACTGGTGGTGATATTGGGAAACTGGAGTGTCTTAGGGAATTGCTTGTGAGACTTGTGGTTAGCCAGTGGGGTGAGACCGAAGCCCTCTTAGTCTGGCTGGTTTGGTTTGCCTTAGAGGCGGACAAACCCCAGCCTAGGGCTGTAACTGTCCTGTTTTTAGCAATTTGTCCTGAATTGGCGCTCTCGGTTGGGTCCCGCCAGAGCTGCATTATCACACATGCATGTTGCGGCAAACCCAAAACTATTCACAAATTTGCCAAAGAAATTTAGCAAAGCACCCCAAAGTGAGCACTGAGGCACCATTCACAAAATAAATGGATATGTAAGTTGATAATGTATAATGTATATTTATTATACCTCTATAATGTAGTTAACAATAATAACAACTTAATCTTTTACTTAGTGGGACTTCTGACAATCTTTGCTTTCAACAATTCCCTTGAAGTTTGGTTTGTGTTCAGTTGTGCTCACACGCAGCAGTTCTCTTAAGTGGTTGTCTGTCAAAACAGATTGGTGCTTGGATTTCACATGTTTGAGTGTCGAGAAAACAGACTCACAAAGATAGGTCAAGGCAAACATTGAGATTAATTTTAGGGCTGCACCTCTGATGTTTGGGTATTTACACTTTGGTACAGATTTCCAGAAAGTAAGGGTCCCCTCTGTTTTCTGAACAGATTTCAATCTGTCATCTTAAGAAGAACATAAGAAAAGTCATACTGGGTCAGACCAAAGGTCCATCTAGCCCAGTATCCTGTCCTCTGACAGTGGCCAATGGCAGGTGCCCCAGAGGGAATGAACAGAGAGGTTATCATCAAGTGATCCATCCCCTGTCACCCCATCCCAGATTCTGGCAAACAGAGGCTAGGGACACCATTCCTGCCCATCCTGGCTAATAGCCATTGAAGGACCTTTCTTCCATGAATCTATCTAGCTCCCTTTTTAATCCTGTTATAGTATTGGCCTTCACAACACCCTCTGGCAAGGAGTTCCAGAGGTTGACAGTGCATTGCGTGAAAAAATACTTTCTTCTGTTTGTTTTAAACCTGCTACCTATCAATTTCATTTGGTGGCCCCTTGTTCTTGTATTATGAGAAGGAGTAAATAACACTTCCTTGTTTACTTTCTCTATATCACTCATGATTTTATAGACCTCTATCATATCCCCCCTTAGATACCTCTTTTCCAAGCTGAAAAGTCCCAGTCTTATTCATCTCTCCTCATACGGAAGCCGTTCCATACCCCTAATCATTTTTGTTGCCCTTTTCTGAACCTTTTCCAATTCCAATATATCTTTTTTGAGATGGGGCAACCACATCTGCATGCAGTATTCAAGGTGTGCGTGTACCATGGATTTATATAGAGACAATATGATATTTTCTGTCTTATTATCTATCCCTTTCTTGATGATTCCCAACATTTTGTTCGCTTTTTTGACTGCTGCTGGTGCCACAGGTACTCCTGTTCTGATTTCAGAGAACTATCCACAATGACTCCAAGATCTCTTTCTTGAGTGGTAACAGTTAAATCTTCCAAAAGTTCTATTATTTCCATCTGGAATGTTGCTTCGTCAGTGACTATAGGGGGCTTCAGACAATCGACTTCAGCACTAAAAGGGTCAATCAGAAATCTGATTTGAGGTCTTTTCTGCAAATCTTTACTCAAAACTGTCCTTATGATCTTTAATCACACTCGCATACCTAGTTGTGCTCCGTTTTAGAGATTCTGCTGCATCTTCTTTTGATCTGGTTTGAAGTTGTGACATTGAGGGAAAGGGTGTCAGCTGTCCCTCAAGCATTTGTCTGTGAAACAACGGCAGTTTGTTCATGAACACAAATACGCTTTGCACTAGATCAGACAGCAACCAGAATTTTCCTTGTCAGTCCACATTTAGTCTATCCAAATGCAGCAACATGTCTGCAAGAAATGCCAAGTCTAGAACCCACCCAGGATCTGTAAACTCGGGGTGTATTCTGTGCTTTTCCCCCATAAACAATTTTACTGGTTCCAGGAGCTCAAAAAAACGGGAAATAACTTTACCTCTCGAGAGCCTTCAATCTGCACAGTGAAATGGCAAATCGGCAGGGGAGTCGTCTTCATCCAGTTCTTCAATTAGATTTTGAAATTGTCTGTGACTGAGTGCATTTGCGAGAATGAATTTCACAATGTGTAAGACAGGTCTCATGACCTGATCAAATTTGAGATTTTTAGATACCGGTTGCTCCTGAGAATAATACAGTGAAATGTCCAAAATTTGGGAAAGCTCTCGTCAGACTTACAAAGCCCTACTAATCCATTCGCAGATCCCCACATGGACGGAGCCCCATCCGTTGCAATGGCAGTGAGCTTCCGTAAAGGCAAGTGGCTTTTCACAACTACCAACATCAACGCCTTCTTTAGATCTCATACATGAGTTCTGTCCTTTAGTGACACGATATTGAGGAGTTCTTCCCTTACATCACAGTCGTCAGACACAGTGCAGACAAATACCGCTAATAAGGTTTATCCTGTGCATGGCACGACTCATCCAAAGCGATGCTCAAATACTCACACTGCTGAAGTTTGTGAGTGCACATGCCATTTGATGTCACTGTTCCGGTCAGAGATTCTGCGTTCTATTGTGTGGGGTGAAAGCTGCAGGCCAGAAATTTTCTTCTGTAGATTCTTGTTCTGTGGTGACAGGATTGAAATCACATCAGTGAGGCACGTTTTAATAGGCTCTCCTTCAGAGTAGGGCTTTTTCGCACGGGCTACGTGCCAGGCCACATAATAGGAGGCTAATGTTACAGCCTGTGATCGGTTGGCAAATCTGGTGAAGAACTGGGCTTCTACATCCGTTTGTTTTTTCCAAGTTTTCAGTTTTAAAGTGCAGAGTTCAGAACCTTGTGGGAATTCTTGATCCATCTGTGCATGGCTAGAAGCGAAATGACGCTGCAAGTTTGAAGATTTGAACTGAGAGAGACACGTCTGGCAAAGAAGACACATGGCCTTACCATTATGTTCAACGAAAAAGTACTTATTCTCCCACTCCTGTTGGAAGCCTCGATTTTCATTGGTGTATTTTCTTTTCCGTTTGCACTTGCCGTCCATTGTTAGATAGTGTAAAAAAAATTTTTAATTAAAAATTTCGACACCAGCTAGTCACCGTGTACTTTATTCAAGGAGACACTGGTGCCGGCCAGGGGTGCTCGACCCCTGGCTCTGTCTCAGGTCCTGCCCCCACTCCACCCCTTTCTCCAAGTCCCCACCCCCACCTCCGCCCTGCCTCTTCCCGCCCCTTTCCCCGAGGAAGCCATGTCCTCGCTCCTCCCCCACCCCCAAGCCTCATGCGCGTCACAAAACAGCTGATCGTGGCAGGCAGGAGGCACAGGGAGGGAGGAGGAGATGGCGCTGGGAGAGAGAGGGGTAAGGCTGCGCACCACATCCTCGCTCCTCTCCCTCCCCCCCAGAGCCTCCTCAACACCATGAAAGAGCTGATCGCGGCAGGCGGAAGCACCGGAGGAGGGAGGGGGGCTGTATGCCATGTCCTCACACCTCCACCCTTCCCTCCCAGAGCCTCCTGAATGCCACGAAACAGCTGATCGGAGCAGGCAGGAGGCACAGGGGAGGGAGGAGGAGGCGCTGATTGGTGGGGGGGCTGCCGGTGGGCAGGAGATGGGGGGGCATGGGGGGGGCTGATAGGGCTGCCGGTGGGTGCTGAGCACCCACCATTCCCCCCCCCCCCAAGTCAGCTCCTAGCAGGATCTGTATATTATCTTCTCAAGCCACGGTTGGCCACCCTGGTCTATATGGTTTATCTGGTGACCTGATTCTCTGTGGGAGACGTCTGAAGGAGCATGAAGAAAGTCTCCTGGAAGCATTAGACCAGCTTGGAGCCCATGGACTAAAGCCGTCAGCTGAGATACAGCAGTTCTGCAGAACGTCCATCATGTAGTTGGGACATAGTCTCACAGGAGGGTGTAAGTACAGCCCCTGATCAAGCAGAGGCTCTTGCTACACAGCCCTGCCTGCGAAGTGACCGAGAGCTCAAGCCCTTGCTAGGATTTAGTGGCTACTACCTCAGCTTCGTGAAGAATGACGCTGCTATTACACGCCCAGGGAATGACCTCAGCAGCGGATACCAGTCCAGCAACGAGAAACGGAAATACAAGACAAATCTTCAAAAGTCCACAAGGCCTCCTGGGGGGATTCTGCATGACTGCGCACCCGCAGAAAACACGTCCCCCCCGCACCCCAATTCCTTTGCTTCCCCGCAGAAAACGGCAGGGAAGCCGCACGGGGGTGGCGGGTGACCATGGGGGCAGTTTTGCGGGGGGATTGCCCCCCACAACAGAGGCGAGGCACGGGGGGGACACGGGATTATTTGCCACTGCTCCCCCCCCCGCATTTCTGCAAGTGCAGAGCTGCCCAGCTGAAGGAGGGCTCCACTGATTCTGCAGCTGAATGCTGCCTCCTGGGTCCTAGTGCCAGTCGGGCTCCCCTTCTGTGTGCTGGGAACCTTCCTGTTTTCTGTGCATGCCTGCGCTGGGGGTGGGCAAGGGGGCGTGGGGGAAAGGAGGCGGGGGGAAGAGACCACTGGGAAGGAAGGGGGTGGAATAGGGCAGGGGGACAGGAATGTGGGGTGGAGGGGAATGGAGAAGAAAAGGGGAAAGAGGCATGCGGCATCCCCTCGGCAGCAGCTGGGGCTCCCCCATTAACCAGGCCCATCGAATCCTCACCCTGACAAGCCCTACCCCCCTACACCTGGTCCCCTCCGACAAGCCCCCCGGACCTGGACCCTCCACACCATCAAGCCCCACTCCCCCAGCACCCAGACCCTCCCTGCTGAACCCCATTGCCCCTGCACCCGGAACCCCCCACAAGCCCCTGTGCATCCACTGAGCCACCCGCACCCAGATTGCCCTGCACAGAACCCTCTCACCCCACACCTGGATCCCCCACAGCGAGCCCCTCCACAGTTGGATCCTGCTGGGCTGAGCCTGCCACCCACACCTGGCGCAGAGAGGCAGGGCCCCAGCATGTTTCTGGGACAAGCCCCACCCTTGCACTGTGTCAGGGTGGGGTGCAGCCTCACTGCCGAGTCCCTCTACCGGGGGAGGTGGGAGCTGCAGGGTGATCTCCCACCTCAATGCAGCCAGTGGCCTGTGCTCCCCACGGCCATGCTGCAGCCACGTTTATTTATTGACAAATAAAATTTGCAGAATTTTGCAGATTTTTAAAATATCGTGTGCGTAATTTTTAATTTTTTGGTGCAGAATTCCCTCAGGAGTAACAAGGCCTCCTGAACAGAAACGTCCTGATCCCTTGCAGGCTTTTGGGAACTGATGGGCTGAGAGGCATGTATCCGTATGGAGCTCAGTTCCAGGTGTGGACACATAACAACCCATTACTTTCTGTGTTGACAAGTGCCGAGCTAGATGATACGGGGCGGACATGGATGGCTGCATTGGCTAGCTATGAGTTCAGCATCCAGCGTGGACTGGAGAGAAGCCACATCGATACTGATGCACGATCCCGTCATCCAGGAGCTCCAGAACTGGCTGTATCTCTGGCTGATGGAATAAGAACGAACTCCCTAATTTGAATACAAGTTTGACTCCAATCCCTGTACCCCTTCTGCCAGGCGGTTCACACAGCGATCAGTGGGTGAATACATGTAGTGTCCCTCTTGGCAAACAACTAAACCCACTCAAGGTCCCACCCAGAATTCTGGGGAAATGAAACAGCCTCCGTCAGTGCCCTGAACACACAGAACTTCACCACCGACAAGCTGCCTGAGACTTTGTGCAAACAAAGAACTCTTTGCCATGAGAAGGAGAACAGTCCAACCTGAAATAACACAGTCACAGGATAGATACACAAATAAAGAGTAAAATGCCTGCCCTGCCCTCCAGTAATTTTGGCAGCAGTCCATCTAACTCCCTTCCCATGTGCCAGTGAGAAGGTCTCCCAGGTGAGACGGGAAGACAAGAGCACATGGGACTTTTCAGCAGACTCCTAGCTGCTTGTAAATGAGCTCATTCCCCCTTGGGAGCCTCTTTGGGGGGGGGGGTGTCAAGGCTGGATCCCCACTTTGAACTTTAGGGTACAAATGTAGGGGCCTGCATGAAAACTT
>NC_048299.1:279826576-279876055 GCF_013100865.1 Trachemys scripta elegans | reverse complement strand
GGCTGGATCCCCACTTTGAACTTTAGGGTACAAATGTAGGGGCCTGCATGAAAACTTCTAAGCTTAACTACCAGCTTAGCTCTGGTTCCGCTGCCACCATTTCCCAATTTTTCCCTCCCTGGGAAGCCCTGAGAAACCTTTCACCAATTCCCTGGTGAGTACAGATCCAAACCCCTTGGATCTTAAAACAAGGAGAAATTAACCATCCCCCCTCCTTCCTCCCACCAACTCCTGGTGAACACAGATCTAATCCCCTTGGGATCTAAAACAAGGAGAAATTAACCATCCCCCCTCCTTCCTCCCACCAACTCCTGGTGAATCAAGATCCAAACCCCTTGGATCTTAAAACAAGGAAAAATCAATCAGGTTCTAAAAAGAAAGCTTTTAATTAAAGAAAAAAAGTAAAAATCATCTCTGTAAAATCAGTATGGAAATTAACCTTACAGGGTAATCAAACTTAAAGAGCTCAGAGGACTCCCCTCTAGTCTCAGGTTCAAAGTACAGCAAACAAAGATAAACACTCTAGTAAAAGGTACATTTACAAGTTGAGAAAACAAAGGAAAACTAAGACGCCTTGCCTGGCTATTTATTTACAAGTTTGAAATAGGAGAGACTTGTTTAGAAAGATGTGGAGAACCTGGATTGATGTCTGGTCCCTCTCAGTCCCGAGAGCGAACGAACTCCCAAACAAAGAGCACAAACAAAAGCCTTCCCCCCCCCAAGATTTGAAAGTATCTTGTCCCCTTATTGGTCCTTTAGGTCAGATGCCAGCCAGGTTACCTGAGCTTCTTAACCCTTTACAGGGAAAAGGATTTTGGAGTCTCTGGCCAGGAGGGATTTTATAGTACTGTACACAGGACAGCTGTTACCCTTCCCTTTATAGTTATGACAGGGGGGTTTCACTACCCCCCCAAAATCCAAGTTCCTAGCTAGTTATGGTGACCACCAAAGAGCCACTAGAATTGTGGGTAAGTTTCTTATACAAATGAAGCTCTGTGACAACACTTTTCAGCAACAGAGAGACTAGAGAGCTCTTCCCCTCAGGAGCTCTTGGCCGTAGGGTTTACATGGAGAGGGGATGTGGCCAGTTGGGATACGAGTCACTGTCTTTTCACAGTCTAGTAGTGAAATGTCTCTTGTGGTTTCAGGTTTGTTCACTGTTCAGTGACGCTTTATGGGTTTGTTCCCAACTCAGAGTCCAGAAAACACCTTAGAACATCCCAGATGGTGCTAAACTGCTTTTGGCTCCAGCTCTGACCTGAGAATTAGAGGCGGGCGACTAATTTTTTCAGCTAAAGTAAATTCCTTGAAACATGCATGTTGCGGTGAGCCAGAAGTAGTCACAAATTTGAGGCAAATTCACCAAATAGGTTTTTTTTTCGGGGGGGGGGGGGCGAGGAGGGGGGGGGGGAGAAGTTGGGACTCAGGCACCATTTACAAAATGAATGGAGGAGCAGATGGCCCCCAGCAGCTGTCTTATAAATTTTAGGCCAGTGGTTAGGGCACACACCTCAGATGCGGGAGATCCAAGTTCAATTCCCCTCTCTGCCTGATGTGGAGAAGGGATTTGCACTTGGGTCTCCCACATTGCAGAATCCCCTAGGTCCTGAGGTTTGGGATATTCTGAGGTGGGGTATCCTCAGTCTCTCCTGTTGAAGCTGTTCCACTGTGGATAAATGGTCATTAGAGTAAGGACATGAAATTACGTCTTCCACCCAGTGGCGGATTACCACGTGGGCCAACGGGGCCTGTGCCCAGGGGCCCCACAGGAGCGCTGGCACTCTGACCCACACCCTGCTCCTCTCTTTCCCCTGAGGCCCTACCCCGGCCAGGCCAGAAGACGGATGGAGCCTGTGTAGAGTGAGAGTATATTCCCGCTGGTGAGTCCCCTCTCCCATTCCTCCTCCTCCATCCCCACGGGGAGCCAGTGCCAGCCACTTGCCCAAATCCCCTTCTCCCCCACGCAGAGCTGGCCCAAGCCCTGCTGCTCACTCCAACCCCGAGCCCCTTTTGGCAAAATTGGGCATTTGTACCATTTGCTCTTGCCACCTGATGATCAGCTGACAAGCAACTAGGACAAATGCCCAGTTTTGACACAAAAGTTGGGATGTCCAGGGCTGAAACAGGATGTTTTGTTACTTTTTCAGTTGTGCCCCCCCCCCCCACTCCCCCGGGAGCCGGTGCCAGAGTTGGGAGTAGAAGATGGGGGTCACGGTCGAGGGCTGGGAGTGGGGCCGTGGCCGGGAGCGGGGCTGGAGGTACAGCGGGGTATGGCCAGGAGCAGAGCCAGGGCTGGGGGCAGAGCAGGGCAGGGTGGTGCTGCCTCCCCACCCCCCGTAATGGCTGACCCAGGCCCTACTGCACACACACTCCCAACTGTTCCTGTGTCCCCCACTGAGTGCACCCCACACTTTGGGGACCACTGTCCTAGGCTGTGGCAAAAGCCACCCAGGGAGCCCAGGCAGCTGTGGGGAGCCCATGGTCCTCCACGTGCCCTGGGCAGGGGACCAGGGTGCCCAAGAGCAGCCCCTGGTCAGTGTCCCTGCCCACAAGGGTGCACTGCCCCAGGCAGATGGGGGGTCCAGGGCTCCCTGGGCAGCTCTTACCACGGCCCCAGCTTCTGGCCAGGTGGCAGGGCCTTGAGGGAAGTGGAAGAGCAGGGGGCGATGCCCCGTGGTGGTGGGGGAGGGTTGGGGGGTTCCAATGTTCTTTGTGCCCAGGGCCCAATAAATCTTAATCCACCTCTGCTTCCACCACCCAGGTGAGCGCTCGCACCACCAGGCTCGAGCGTCTCTCTCTCCAGCCCATGTACTGTGAGCTCACCTCCCGCCCTTGCCCGCTTTCTGAGAATGGGGGTGGTGCACATGAGCTGTATTCTCACAGGCTCTTTCTAGAAGTTTTGCCCTGACAGCAGCTATTTCAAAGTGCTCTACGATCCGATTCCACTTGACAACTACGTTCAAGGGAAAGAGTAGTAATGAAATAGGAAGATGATGAAAGGCTCCAGGAAGCAGCAGCTTTAGGGTAATATGATCAGGACTCATGCTACTCCCCCATTTCCTGAACAATGGCACTAAGTGTGATCAGAGGCAGCAAAGGCAACTGTATTATGCCATCAGGAGAGGCGCTCGAGGCTAAGGACTCACAAAGGCCAGGAACTGACCCCTCTCAAACCGCTGTTGTTCCTTGAAGAGGGGTCTGGCAGAAATGACGGACACTAGAAACAGTGGAGTCAGCCGGCCCTTTTAGAACCAGCACTAGTTCGTGTGCTATTGGCATGGTGGGGCATCGCTCAGAGAGAGCCGGGTTACAGTTGCATTGCAGGGGGGCAGGGACCTTAGCTTTGTATTTCATGGTTTAAGTTTAGCCATTCTTCATATTCTGGAAGGTCACCCAGCAGCACCGGGCAAACATAACTGTGCATGAACAAACATCGCGGGGAGTCAAAATATACAGTGCCACGTCCTCTGCTCCTAGTCAGTCTGCAGCAGAGCCAGGTTGTTTTCTTTTTTTTAACCCTTACTCTAATTAGGATACCATAACTATTCTAATAGGGGAGAAAACTCCCCCCAGCAATGCGTCAGGCGTTTCCTGGACACACTTGGTCACATGCCTCTCCTCTGAAGCCTGAGACTGCACCCCGAGCCTGCAGGGCTGGGAGACTGACCTGCCTGCTGGCTCAGGACTCTGCTATGCACAGACCCAGGCAGCAGCCAGCTGAACACTCTGCGATGTGGCTGGGGGCAGCTTGCACCAGTCTAACCCTTCACAAGAACATCAAACCCCGGAGCTGGGACGCGGCTTGGCCCTGCTCACCGACAGCCCTGCTCCTCCCTTCCCAGGGCCCAGCCTGGCCTCCGACTCTCTCAGCAAGGGGACGTGAGTGTGGTGCAGGGCAGGAGAAGGAGACACATTCAGTAAACAAACCTTTTAATTTCAGATCCGAGAGGCTGGAGTGTGAGCGCAGGACCCCTGGCTCGGCGCAGACGCGACCTGGCTCCCTAAGGCAGCTCTGGTGAAAGCTAGGAGTGTAGGCCATACCGGGGGTGGGAGAGGAGAAGATCTTACTTAGACATTGGTTACAGCTGCGGAGACACCCACAGGGAAATGCTGAGCCCCTGCAATTCCTGAGGGCTCCAGCAGAAGGCGCTCAGCGTCTTAGGATTTGGCCCTGTGATGTTTCATTTTCACAGGCATTTTTGGGCTCCTCCAATGTCCACCAGGAGTGCAAATTAATACGCCTGCTCGAGGCCTCTGCAAGTCCAGCCAGGGAGATTCTCAGCCGTCCATCCCTTAAGCCTGGCCCACGGCCCATCCACAGTGAATCCCTGGAGAGGCCAGGCATGTCTCCTTCAGCTCCCGCCAGGAGGCACATTCAGGACGTAGAGCACAGAGGTGAAGGAGAGGAAGAGGAAGCAGCAGAAACTGGATACAAAGCCCAGCCAGTCCACGATGCTCCCGACAAAGGTGCTGAATGCCAGTTTGCCCAGCACTTCCAGGGTGGCCAGGAAACTGTAATGAGTGGCCTGCAAAGGGCAGACACGCACCAGCATGAAGGGTGGCAAACACAAAGAGAGACCCACATAAGCTGTCAAACAGAGAGACCCAGGCAGCCCAGATAGTGCCTAAACCCTGCCCAGCCGAGGGCTGCAGGAAAGGGCCAGGAGCTCCAGAAAGCACCCGACTGTCATTCCCGTCAGCAGCTTGGAGCCAAGCCTCATCTCCAAGGCTGCAGGGTGGCCTGTGACTTTGGGCAACTCAGCTCCCTTTTCTGTGCCTGTGTTCCCCATCTGCCCAGTGCAGATAATGCCTCCCTCGGGGCGCAGTCACGTCTGGGAGGGTCAGACAGAGACTCAGATCTCAGGGCTCTTCACTAATACGGAGGAGTGAACCGTCTCAGCAGCCCGCTGACACTGGTGGATACTACATTAACAGCCCCAGTTTGCAGACAGGGACGCAAATGGCTGAAGTGCCCATTGATTCTAGTCCCTCTTGAGCCGCATTTCCAGAGGTGCTGGTTGCAGGGTACCTGTATGCTGCCATCCGCCCTCTGCGTGCACTGCATCATGGTGCTGAAAGCCAGGGTGGTGATCAGCCCTCCAATGAAGTGCTGGACACAGATACTCAGGATCGCAGCCCCTACACATACAGCAGGACATGGCAACAGGGGAGTAATGCGGTGATCAGTTCAGGGTTGGAGAGAGGCATGGCCCAAGCACAGGACTGGGAGCAGCTTCTCCAGAGTTCTGCTCCCAGTTCTGACGCTGACACTCGCTGGGGCCATGCGCAAGTCACTGGACCTCTCAGAAAGAGCTGGGCAGAAAACAGGGGTCCCCCCAACATGAAAACTTCTGTGAAAAAACTAAATTGTTTTCATTGAACTTTTCTATGAAATTTAGATTTTCTGGTAAAATGTTTTGGCCCCAAACTAAAATATTTCCATTTGGAAATGCTGTCAAAATGCCACCTGGGAGATGTAGTTCGGATGCCTCACACTCCCATTCTCCTCTATAGGCTGGGCTTCCATATCGAACTACATCTCCCAAGATGCACCATGGTCTTCCCTCTTGGAGGGAGGACAGGGTGCATCATGAGAGTCCCCGGACGTGCTGCATACAGAGGATATAGTTCAGCCATGAAGCCCGACAGCAGATCCAAACTGAAATGTTCTGGTGGGTTTAGTTTGACTAAATCAAAATTTTCCATGGAAATCAGAAACCCGTTGCCCAAATTATTGTATAGTTGAAAACCCAGTTTTCCCTCAAAACACAGTTCTGAGGGAAAATTTCTGACCAGCCCTGCACTGCCTCTCTGTCCTCTTTCCCTTCACCCCATATCAACCAGGAGCCCTCTTCTGCTCAGCTGGGTGGTGCTCACCTTTGAAGAGAGACACTCCATCATCGTAGATGAAGACCAAAAAGGTCTGCAAGTTCAGGCTACAGAAGCGGAGCAGTAACAGAGCCTTCAGCAGAGACAGCGGCCGCCTGGAAAGAAGACACAAGCCCAATGCAGAAATGGTTAAGGAAGTGAGTGCAGCAGGACACTGCAAGCAGAGGAAGAACAAGGGTTGTGTTTGGTTCCTCCCCATTTGACTGAGAGGAAGGATCATGAATCAGACACACAGCTGGGCCCAAGAGCAATCAAAACAGCACCAGGCACCTCACTGCCCTCTCCTACCACACACGCCTCTCCCACCCCACCTACAAACCAGTCCCTTTCGCCCCATACAAGAAGGGAGGCGTCATAGCCCTGTTCTACACTTAACCTCTGCTTGGACATCAGCTGGCCACCCAGCGAGGAACCTGTGATGGAGAAGACCATGGCTACCACCCCGTTCCAGAAGCCAAGTTGCTGGGTGGAGAATCCATGGTCCAGCAGGAAGAGTGGGAACATGGTGGTGGCACCCTGCTCACCTGCAAGGGAAAAGGACACCATCAGGTGAGCCACAGCCGAGTTCATGCTCTATCAGACTCTTCCCTGCATGTAAGGGTGTCCAACAGCACAACAGGGAGCTTGAATGGCTCCAGCAGGTGACCCTGTCTAGATTTGCAGCTGTTACATCCAATAGCTCCTTTCCACCTGCAGCCCTGCTGAGTGCTCCACTCTAAACACTCCTTTCCTTAGGGGAACCCCCCACCCCCACCCCACCGGGCAGGCACTCACCAAGCTTGTAGAGGAGGACAAAGCCAGCGGTCCAAAGGGTGCCCGGCACATGGAAGAGCTCCTGGAGAATTCTCCAAGGGTTAAAGGTTCTTGCCCGGGGCTGGCCATCCTGGGAAGACCGTCCCAGCGTGAGCTGCAGTTCCGGAGCGTTCCACACGTACAGTATGGCCAGAAGATAAATGGTGGCCAGAAGCAAGAAGAGAACCCCCCAGCCCAACAGGTGCATCAAGGTCAGGAGGCCTCCTCCCGCCAGCACGGAACCCAGTTTGTAAGCCACCACTTGGATGGTGTTGCCGTACCCGATCTCCTCCTGCCCCAGGAGCCGAACGGCTACTCCGTCCACCGCGATGTCCTGGACAGAAGCAAAGAAGTTCATGAGCAGCAGCAGGACAGCGACGGGCAGGAAGTTGGTCTCTGGCGACATAGTGGCACATGCTAGGCAGGCCAGCACTAGTCCAGACATGCTGAACACCAGCCAGGTCTGCTTGGTGTGGTACTGATCCACTAAAGGAGCCCACAGCATCTTGAGGACCCAGGGCAGGTAGAGCATTTTGGTGAAGCTGATCTTGGTGAAGGAGAGGCCCACGCTGCGGAGATAGATGGGCAGCAGGCCGGACTGTAGCCCATATGGCATCCCTTGGACAAAGTACAGGCCCCCCAGCAGCACATACTTAGAGTTCATCCTTCAGCCCCAGGCCGAGGGGCTCAGGCAGGACAAGATCTGGGGGAGATCCGCTGGGCTGTGGGGAACACAAACCGAGAGACGTTACATCGGCCTCGGCGAGGGGAGAGGCCAAGCACAGCAGGGGTTAAGGCCTGGGCCTCGGCCTCAGCTTGGGAATTCGAGGCGCATGTACGAGGAGCAGGAGAGGGGGCACCAGCTTGGCTGCACTGGCCCAGGCCCTGGCGTCACCCGATGCAACGGCAACGGGTACCACGGTACCTGTCACCTGATGCCATGGTAACAGAGACACCATGTAGCCACTGCTGCCACAGGGACAGCCACACCCCAGCGCTGCCACGGCAACACCCCGGCCCTGATGCCATAGTGACAGCCACACCCCAGCGCTGCCACGGCAACACCCCGGCCCTGAGGCCATAGTGACAGCCACACCCCAGCGCTGCCACGGCAACGCCCCCCAATGCCCCCACTAGGGCTTGATGCCATGGCAACAGTCACCATGGCGACAGGACCACCACTGTGACAGCCAAGACTCTCGAGCCCAGACACCCCCCAGTGGGCGGGGCTCACCCCCCGCTGCCGCTCCGGGGCGGGGCTGCGAGGGGCTGGCGGCTCCGGGGGGGGGGCGTGGGGGGAAACTCTGGGGTCTGCAGCAGCTCCTGGGTCCTCCACAGCCACAGAGAACGCGGAAGTGCCGGCTAGAGGGGCCGCCTGTCCCGCTGCGACCCAGCCACGCCCACTGCCTGAGGAGCGACTGCGCGCTAGTGGCTGGTCCGCGGCTGCGCAGAGGGGTCCCGTCTGGGCTGCTGCTCGTGGGGGTCGGGTGGCGGAGGGCCCTTCTAGCATGCCTCTCGCTCTTCTCTATGGTTGCCATGCAGGGCTGGCTGCCTCTGACCCTCCCCCACAGGCCCCTTCCGAGGGGGCGGGGCCCAGAGGCTGCCTGGCAGAGCGGTCGTGGCCCCCCAGCTCTGCTCCACTCCAGCATGTGCCCAGGCCACGTCCCTGGCCCTGGGGGGGCACAACCTGAACCCCCCATCCCCATGCTGCCCTGCCCCTCCTTCTAGAGCGGCCCCACCCCTGCACTGCCCCCCACAGGGCCCATGGCACCTGCCCCCCAGAGCCCCTACTGCCCCCCCATCGCTCCTGCACCCCCTCCACCCCCAGATCCCCTCCCCAACCCCCAGTGCCACAGCCCCCAACAGCTCGGAGCTCACGACCAGCCTGCGCCCTGTCTCACCTTCATCAGCAGCGCAGCCTATAGCGCTAACCAGCCACATCACCCCCCACACACACACCCACACCGACGCTGGCACCAGCCCCTGCTACGGCGTGCCAGTCCACCAGCCCCACACTGCACCACCTCACCCCTGGAGAGACACCAGCTAGTTCCATAGGCCTTACCCATTTTAGCAAAGGTCAAGGGGGGAGGGGGCAGCAAATACGTACCACCTGTGGTGCCCCGCCCTGCTGCCCAGTGCCCATCCCCCCCCCCAGGCCTGAACACACAGCATGGCTGTATTTCACATAGGCCTCCCCTCCGAAGGGAGACTGCTTTCCATCACTGACCCTTCCCCGGCCCCACTCTCCAGGCCGCTGCGAGGACATTCTGTGCCCTGCCAGTCAAACACGGACTTGCCCATCTCTCTGACCCCAGCTGCCTCTACACCTTTGCTGGAGCTGCAGAGCCGTGCTGGAGGTGTGTCTTTGTGGGGGGGTGGAGGGGGTGTCAGCAGAGGAGCTAAGGGCTGAATGACCCCTGGTGAGGTCCCTCTCACCTCCAGAAGTGGGGGCCCTCCCAAGCAGGGAAGCTTGCCCTCCCAACATCCGGCCTGTGCCTGTTTGCAAGAGGCCTGCAGGCTTTCAGTGGCATGAAAATCCAGTTACAGCCATTAGCATGCGTTAAGCCTGGCCCTGTACAGAGCACGCTCGATACACAGAGCGGGGTCAGCTGGGAGATACGAAAGGTTCATTGGGGGGCCAGTTCTGAAAGCAGTTCTACACACATACTTATTAAGCTACCAGACAGGCTGCAACCTTAGTGGATTTTTAAAAAAAAAGAGGAGTTTTATAGATTGCAAGGCTAGTGGGGACCAGACAAGCACCTGACCTCCTGTATAACACAGGCCCGAGAACTGCCAGCTGGATTGCAGGACTGTGCTGGTACCGCGTCTGGATTGGGGAGCTTCTCCCAAGCATCCCCCTGACCTCCCCTTATACCAAGGTGCAGAGTAGCATAACCCAATCTGTCCCACTTGAAAACAAGGGCCGGCTGTGAAGGTTGGCTTTTGGGTTTAGTTTATGTAGATAAAAACCAAAGGGTGGGATATGCAAAGGCACCCACAGAATTAGGGCTCCTCCCTCTCCCAGGTGCCTTTGACGAGATCACTCCACATGTCCAAATCCCCCAACCCTGCAGTGCCCCACCACCCCCAGCAGCTCCCAGGGAGACAGGCGGAGTCTTGCAACTCTGCTCACACAGCAGGAAGGGAAGGACTGAGAGGTGAAGTCACAGGCACTTTAAAAAGTCACTCTTTATTAGTGTGAATATAAAACCCAAACATGGTCCCAGATGGAAGAGGGGAAACAAAGATTCCAGATGGTCAGTGGAAATAGAACAGCACTGAGAAGACATTCCAAAGGCATTAGAACGGACACTGAGCAACAGACAATCGTTAGCGAGGGGAACCACCACAACAGTCAAAGCTCGAACGTAAATACAGACACGAACGTCTGTTACTTTTTACACACACAATGGCACGTTGGGTGGGGCATTCCACCTCCTCTGCACCATCTAAATGTATGGACAGCATCCCACCCCCTCCTGAACTGGCCAAACGTTGCCACCTCCCAAGATGGTTATTGAATATCCCGGGCAAACTGAATGTGTCTATTCACAGCCCACGTCTGAGAAAAGTCCGTCTGTACCCAGTCCGTCCTCCCCCTGTACTGGGGGTGAGAGGCAGGGCTGGGGCAGGAACGGTGTTCAGCTGTTGTACAATTTTGCAAAATGAGAAGACCACCATAGTAGAGTTAGCCCTGAAAAGTGGGAAGACAAGACAAGCCCCAGCACACAGGGCTGGTGACTCGCCTCCCTGAGCCAGAGAGGTGCGTTTGCTTGGGGCAGGTCTAGGGGACTGAACCTTAAAAGGGACATTTATATACAGTCAACTGGGCTAATCGCCCAAAGCCTCTTCCTCCCAGCCAACCTCAGGCTCTAACCGTTCTCTCGCCCAGCCTCCTTCAGGCACAGCCCACGGCGTATCCTCGCCACTTCTGAAAAGCAGGGACCCTGCCTGGTGGGATCTGCAGAGGAGTCCCCAATGCACGTGGGTGCCCTGGTTCCCAGCACTGGGACTAGAAGCATGACACAGCCATTAGATAAAGGTCCCTCGTGGGAGCTCCTGGGATCTGCAGTGAGGTGAACGGAACACAGGAGCTGCGGCATTCGGAGCCATGGCCTGCTCTGGTGGCGGTTGTGCCGTCCCATTTCCCTGCTGGTCAGTGTCAGACGTTGCGTGGATCACACCCCTGCCCTCGCAGACTCATTTGCATCGGATAATCTCCTCCGTGGCCAGGCGCATAATTCTGTTGAAGTCAAAGTGGATGTATTTCCTCCAGAACCTGCGGTCTCGTCCGTAGACCTGAGCGGGGTAACATGGGCTCCCTGTTCAGAGATAGAAAAAGCCCCACTCAGCTCCTGAGCCCATCACCCGCCTCTCGCTCAGGGAACAGAACAGTGGGCAAAGCTGTCACACAAGCGACCGAGACATTAACAGCAGCTGAGCATATGTGGCTTAGGCCTAGGCCTGATTCCCTGCTCCATTACACCAGGGTCAACTTCTGGAGTTCAGTGGAATTACACACCTGTGTCAGACAGGCCCACAGAGCTCTAGGAGACTGTAACCTTGTTCCCACAATGACAACGTCCCTGGACAAGTCAGCTAAGGGGACTGAACCCAGGTCATCTGCATCTAAAAGCATGGGCCTCTACTGAGCTAAAAGCCAGTGTCTTAGTTCAAAAGCAGTAGCAGATTCCTAAACCGGTATGTGGTATGGCTACTAGAGGGAGACAAAGCCAAGCGAGCAACATGGGGTCCTGTGCAGGAGGAGGGAGTTATGTCTCCTATTTTTTATCATCATCATATGCCCCTCAGTTCACCTGTTTGATATTATCCTGCTGGGCAGCAAGGAGTTAAATCAGAGGCTGTTAGGGGGGAACCAAGAGGAAACCAAACAATGATGAAGGTAAGGTCCAGTCCCAGAGATCACTAAGGGTCCTCCAAGAAACAGCGGGGATGCTATTAATTGGGGAATACCCTGGCCTGGCTCCGAGCAGGCGGGTAGAGTTTATTCTTCCCAGGCCTGAACTCAGGAGCGAAGGGATACTGAGCCTAGGGAAGGAAGGAAGGGCAGTGGAGTGAGTTGCTGGGGGCTGCCGGTGAGCGCTGACAGGGATGCAAGGAGACAGGAGCTGCAGCAAGCAGGCTGGCTCCCCACCCAGAGAAGGAGGGAACTTCCCATGCTGGCAAGGAAAGATGAAGATCAAGGTCGGGGAAACAAGCTCACAGGCCGTTACCGTTGCTCTGCATGTTCTGGCCCTTTGGAGTGCATGCATGAGGCTATGCTTGGGACAAGCTGGTTTTGTCTCTCTAAGCAGCTGCTGCCAAAGGCCCCCGAAGGAAAAGGGCTTGCAGGTGCCAAACAAGCTGGGCCTGGTGGGTTAACATCGGTGGTGCCAGGGGACTGCAGCCCAGATGCCCCGTCAGAGAGAGGCAAGACTGTGTGATTCCTCCCAGAAAGAGGGGAAGGTAGCGAAACCTGTCCTCACAGCACAGCTCACCCTGTAACCGTGACAGGTACACACTCCCCCTGGCTGGGGAAGTCCATCCCGAGTGTCAGAGGTCCCCTGCAGCTCAACAGTGGGGGTTACACTCCCCTCCCTAGGACCGAGGGGTTGCATACCATTTCACCATAACTGACAAGGACAGCAGCGGGAGCAGGTCTCCTTCAGGCTCCAAGCCAGCACCTTTCACCATAGCCATGGTTACAAAGACATTTTAAGGAGGCTTAAGATGAGATCTGTGCAGCGGTGACAGAGATCAGGCAGAAGATGCCTAGCATTATGGCAAGTCATATTACATAAGCAGCAAAAGGCAGATCGGAATCCAGTCCTGCACTCGGCTTTCCTTACCAATGCCGTGAAATATCCTGGCAATAGCTCTGCCAGAGAACTTCTCATCCTGGCGGATAGACAGGAAATTCCGGATGTCCGAGCGGATCTGCCCTTCCCAGTCCCGCAGCTAGAGAGAAAACATTTGAAATTCGTTAGGCTTTTGGGGGAAAATAAACCAGGTTCCCTCTTGGTCTCCCCGGAAGGTTCCTTCTCTCTACAGCCTCATAGTGTTGGGAGACACCATTTCTTGATCGGACAAATCCAAAAACAATGCTATTAAGCACTCACAACCCACTTCACACCAAGGGATAAAATTAACTGGGACCAAATCAGTGAGTTGTGGTCTCTTCCGGTGCTTGGATTTAGGCCATGTCTACCCTAGCGAGCTGACAGCGGCACTGCTGTACCAATTCAGCTGTGTCGCTGTGAGATCTCTCGTGTAGCTGCTCTATGCCGACGGGAGAGAGCTCCCCCGGCCACATTATTAAACCACCCCCATGAGCGGCAGTTGCTATGTTGGTGAGAGAAGCTCTCCCGCCGACATAGCACTTGTGCACATGACCACTTATGCCGGCAAAACTTATGTTGCTCAGGGGGCTGTTTTTTTCACACCCCTGAGCGACTTACGTTTTGCCAACATAAGTGGTTGTGTAGACATGGCCTTAGATAGTTTTCTTTTGGTTACAGAACAGGGACACACGATAAAAGCCATATTCCAAAACAGAGTGCAATACAGAAACCTGGATTAGACATTGTTGTCCATCTAACACACTGGCTCTCAACCTTTGCAGAGTACTGGCCCCCTTTCAGGAGTCGGATTTCTCTTGCGTACCCCCAAGGTTCACCTCACTTAAAAACCACTTGCTTACAAAATCAGACATACAAATATGAAAGTGTCACAGCACATTGGGACACTGAAAAATTGCTGACTTTCTTATTTTTACCACATAAAATACATCAATTGGAATATAAATATTGTACTTGCGTGTCAGTGTATAGAGCAGTATAATCAAGTCATTGTCTATATGACATTTTAGTTTACATTGAATTCGCTAGTGCTTTTTATGTAGCCTGTTGTAAAACTAGGCAAATATCTAGATGAGTTGATGGACCCCTGGAAGGCCTGTGTACCCCCAGGGGTACATGAATCCCTGGTTGAGAACCACTGATCTAACAGACCCTCCGATTATAGAATCAGGGGGAAAACTCCTCAGATTTACTTTTCAGCATCATGGCTGATCACTTTTGCTCTCTTCAGTTTCAAGAGTGAAACCAAAAAGTGATCAGTTTCACTTTTGTTTCTGGTCACTTTCACTTACTGGTTGTTTGGCACTAGCACAAGAATGCTGCAGGGAGAGTGTTTAAACAGGGAGTGCAGGGAGACTTTTTAAACGAAAAAAAAAAAAAGGAAAACAAAAGTTATGGAAACATTTCTACTCCCATATGATCGAGTAAAACCCTTACCAAGATACCCTTTTAAATTTGTATTTGGGACACTTTGAAGATGAAAAGTGCAAAGTACTAATTGTGAAGTGCCAATGACGTCAATGAAACCAGGACTGGCCCTCGCGTGTTGCTAACAAGTCCTAAATGTAAAGGTGCAGAATAATTTGATAGCATCCCTTTAAACGTCTAAAAGCAAAGTGCAATGCAGGAAAAAAACACACACACACACACACACACACACACACACACGGCAAAGTGCTTCCATACTTCAGTAATAGAGAAGTGTCTCAAATCCAGTCACAGAATGTTCACCAAAATGGCAGCGCCAACGGTTTTAAAGCCAGAATGAGATAAGAGTTTCCTAGATTCATTCTCTCTCTCCCTCTCACACACACACACACCACTCACCCCTTTTTCAAAGCTTAACATCCTTTAATCCAGGAGGAACCAGCACTGCTGTAGGTTTTGATGCACTCAGAGAATGTGTGCATACACATACATGCAGTCCATCCCATCCCACCCTGGTACAACTATATGCTATACAGAGAGCCTTTCCAATGCAACAGCTGACACTAAAACTAGTGTCTACCTGCCATGGTTACAGGGGTTTCAGAGCCAGCCTGGAGAGGCTCAGATGGGCTCAAAACTAGATACCAACAAAAGGAAGTAAATAAAGGGGTTTGCTGACTTTAATGTTATTGAGATCTTCTGCCTCCTCGTCTTCCCTGCGCATTAGCTCGGTCTCGTCCAGCGCAGGTTTCTTCTCAAAATAGTCCATCAACAAGGCCTTCAGCTGGGAGCTCCTCTCCTCGTCCACGCTCTCCGAGTACAGGGCGCTGGCTTGGCAGGCCACACTGCTCAGGAAAAGGGGTGTTAGTGATAGAACGGGCACCACTAGATCTTAGGGTGCAGGATAACTGGAGAAGAGAGTGGGATAAGCCACAGGGAAGGAGGAAGAGCAAGAAGGGATCGGATCCCAATGGTAGGGGAGAAGCAAGGCGGTGTGTGTAGAGCAGGATAACCACGTTCTGTCCATACCCTGGAGTTTTAGTCTGTTCCGTGCAGGTTCTTCTCTTGCCCTGGTCCCCGGAGTATCTGCCAATCACGCCCAGAGTGCTGTGATTTGTGTGTGCCCTGTGTGGTTCGTTCGCTCATCCTCTCCCCAGGAGAGGAGCATGCGTGCAGGGAGCAGTTTGTTTGGTAGGGCTTGGGGGAGTTGGAATGGCCACACTGCTTTGTGTGTGTGTATGTCAGAGAAGGCAGACCAGTGGAGGGGGCGAGTTCTTTGCTCCTGTGGGAGCAGCTCCACTGGCCCCAGTCATCTCAGGATCTGGATCAAAATTATGCCCCTTGTTTTCAAAAGCTCTCTGTGGACTTCCCCAGCCAACCTCACGGACCGTCGGTCTCTGCTCCCCACCCCAGTCAAGAAGTACCTGCCTCCTCACTGCCCCACACACAGTCGGACCTGCTGACAGACACCGCAGGACGTCTGCGTTTCGCCCTGTACCGCTGCTGTCTAACTCATTGCTCCCAAGTGCAACGAGCCCCTCTCTGCTTCCATAGTCTTACCACCAGCACATATTGCAGTAATACCCGGGGCATCCCTCAGCAGGGAAGGGAGGGTGGAGGCAGGAGGTGAAACCTCTTTGTAGAGGCTTCAGGTGGAACTGACCATCCGGGGTGTGCAGAGCGGGGCTGGGTTCCCCACGGCTGCCCATGCTCACCTCTGGAAGGCCCTGAAGCAGGCTTGGAGCTGGCAGAGAGTGGTTGTTTCCCGCGCCGTCACCCGGTGGTGCAGGAAGTTGCACACAGAGTCCATTTCCTGGTCTGTGAGGTCTCCATAGGAGCGCAGGTGAAAGGACAGGTCGCCGAATTCCACCAGGACACCGCTCTTCCCAGTGCCATGGCAACCTGGCAACAAGGAGGGGGAGGGGCTCTTTCTGGGAACTGGCTCGAGATCACTAGATGACACACGCACAGTGAGGGGGGGCACTGGGACAAACCCACCTTGGGGACACAAGAGAATCACTGAACGCAGGGCTCTGAGCAGGGCCAGAAAACCGAACAGCTTCCCCCACCGGCTCTGGGCTTTGCCCTGAGTGCCCAAGAGGGCCAATCCCATAGACACCCGTGGCACTTTTAGAGCTCATGTGGATTGCAGGAGGAGGGGGGCTTTTATCCTTCCACCATAGCTCTCTCTGGGGCTCCCTTCCCAGCTCTGCCCTAGACCCCGGAGAAGCAGTCTCAGCACCTTTCTGCAGCTGCGTGCTCCACTGGAGCTGGCGCAGGGCTCGCTTCACCGGCAGAACCTCCCAGCCCATGGAGTCGCTGAGTGCAATCACGTCGAACTCCACAGAGTTGGCGTGCGTGTGATCCACCCCTGCCAGACGCTCCTGGGCCAGGCACACTGCGATGGGTGGGGAGCTGAGAGCAGGAGGAGAGAAAAAGCCAAGGATGCAGACGCTGAGAACCCAGAGACAAAAATCAAAGCCAGCAGCAGTAACATGGGAACTGGGGAGGGGAGAAGGGGGCTAGCGCAGAGAGCCAGGAACTCCTCCAATTTAGATCTACCTCTGACACAGACTCCCTTCGCAGCCTCGGGCCCGTCCCTTTGCCACCGTTCCCTACCGCTCTGCAAGGTTTCGAGGATCAATGAGGTAAGACGTGCAAAGCTCCATGTATTTTATTAATGTCAGATTTGCTGCACTGGCCCCCCACATCAGAGTCTGTATGCCGCTGCCAACCGACCGACCCCTGGTACTGCAGAGGTAGGTGGGAGGCAGTCCGGAGGCTCCTGGCCAGCTATGCAATGCGCAATTCCTGCCTGGTTCCAGGAGGCATCAGTTTACGCACTGGGCACAAGATCCGAGCACGGTTATTCAGCCCCTTGTGAACCCAGCTGCTGTACTACCTGGCCAGCGGTGTAGTGACCAAACTGGCAGCCTGCATTGAATCAGGCAGTCACTCCCGCAGGCAGCAAGCATCCAGGATGACTGCAGCCCTGCCGTCCCGCTCCCTCCGGGCATCCAGCAGTGCTAAATATAACCCTTAGCACAGCAGTGCAAAGAGTCTTTCAGAGGAGAGTTCAAATCTATTGCCCCTCCGCTCCCTGAAACACCTCACTACGGCACCACAAAGTAGCCCCACCTTTGTGGAACACTTCGCTGTTTCTTAGCCAGAGGACGCACAGTGGAAGAGCCCTACCCAGCTGTGACAATCCATCCCCCGGCCAGTGCAGAGTGTCTGCCAGCGCAGTCTCCAGGGCATGGACCGGTCTCTCTCTCAGCATCCCAGGAGAAGAGCTCTCCATCCTATTCCTCATAGATCCTCCCGGCAACGTTTCCGATTTCATCCTGTGACTCCTACTTATCCCTCCTTCAACCCATTCACCCCCCTCCTCCAGTGCCAGCCCCCGCAGCGCTTGCTGGCAAGAACATCCCCCAGCTGAGCTCCTCCCTACAGAGCCGTGACTGCACTTGGGTTTCAGTAGCCCTTCATAGAATCATAGAAGATTAGGGTTGGAAGAGACCTCAGGAGGTCATCTAGTCCAATCCCCTTCTCAAAGCAGGACCAACCCCAACTAAATCATCCCAGCCAGGGCTTTGTCAAGCCGGGCCTTAAAAACCTAAGGATGGTTCCCGGTAAGGAGGTGCCCAGAAGCAGATGGAACCGTTTCGAAGTGGTGTCTGATCTGATTAAGGCATTTCCCACAGAGTTTGCACATCGCGAGAGGTCTCTCCATTCCCCACATGGAAGGACTCAGATTTCAATACGCCCTACCATGCAGCGACTAACCTTTGTGCGGTTGCCCTGAGCTGCTGGGGGCCCCCGTAACACACCACCCGGCAGGAGGAGAAAGTGGGGTGCAGCAGCTCCACCCAGCACTGCGGATGCAGCTCCAGGTAACACAGCAGGGTCTCGATGCCTGTAACAGAGGAGAGGAGATGTGCGCCAATCACGGGGAGCTCCGGTGGGACTGGCATGAGCTGCGGTCGCCCCGCAGAGCCAGGCTTCTGGTTTCCTATGCCCACAGCGCTATGGCCCACCTCCCCCGGGGTGCACACTAGCCTCCCATGCCACCTGCTGACTGCCCCACACAGGACCTGCGACTGCCCTCCATCTGGCTTGTTCAAGAGCAGGGCATGATGGGACATGAGCCGCCCCCTCTATGTTAAAGAGGAGCAGCTGCACGCAGCTCCCTTCTCTGTGCACAAGGCACATCCCTCGTGCTCACAGCAAACTCGGGAGCAGCCCCGCCTGGCTGGGCAACTCTCAAACACCAGACACGACAGCTGCCCTGCACTCGCCCTCCCCCGATGCGCCTGGGCAAGTTTGTGAGAAGGAAAGGGGAACAGATACAGCAGCAGGGCCTGGCCCGACCTATAATGGAAGACAGGGCCGGCCAGCCCCGCCCGTGCCCCAGCTCAGCTCGCGCCGAGGGGCCGGCTGGCCCTGCCCCAGCCCCGCCGCGATCAGTCTGCTCTGCCACCAGCACTGGACGTTGCACAAAACCAAACAAGCCCACACTACGCTGGCCAGGAGCCCCGTCCTGCCCACGGAGCTGAGGAGAGGAAGAATCCTTTCCAGATCACCACGTCAGGATGCGGCGCGAGCCTCACCTTCCTCTCGGATGTCCAGGGACTCCACTGTCTGCTGCACGGGGATGGCGCGCTCGTGTTTGTAACACACTCGCTGCTGCCCACTCATCCCATTATCCCGACACGCCTGCTCCTCACCGACTCCCATGAGCTCCATCATCTCAGCATCCAACACCTCGCCCCCCTGCAGGGAAACAACGCTGAGCCCTTTTCAAGCACGAGGTACCAGAGGCGAGCAGCAGGGGCTGGAGACCTCCTTCCCCCCTCAGCCCACGCATGACAAGCTCCCAAACAGGTGCCGACGTGGCTGGGCCCTGGGCTGCAGCTTTGCTCACACAGACCAGACCTTCCCCAACCCACTTCTAACCAGGTTCAGAGGGACCCTTGATTCTAAGCTGAACGGGCAGCCTGAAGCTCCCCTTTATCTCCAGAAAAGGTGCAGCCCAGGGAAGCCGCCCTACTGCTGCACGTGAACCATCCCAGGCCTGTGTGTCAGCACGATCCAGATGTATCATCTCCAGGGGCCGGAGAGAAGATCACTCTCTGAACCTGCCATCAGCCAGATGGTAAGGGGGCAGGCCACTCAAATCGAGAAGGAACACGGCATGCTGGGACCTGTAGTCCCCATAGGCTGCACCGCTGTATTAAAGGAGGGGGCAGCCCAGGCCATACATTGGCCATCCTGGCGGTCAGGGCTCGTTAGGGTGACCAGATCACAACAGTAAAATATCGGGACACATTGGGATGCCATCAGCCCCGCCCACAGTCCACCCCTGCTCCTCCCAGGCTCCGCCCCCACTCTGCCTCAGGTCCCGCCCCCGCTCAGTCCTCAGGTCCCGCCCCCGCTACCCCTGCCCGCCGCTGGCTTGCTGCGTCCCTCCTCAGTCCCCCACCCGCTTGCCTTTTCACCCCCCCCGCCCACCACTCACCCCTACGGCGCCGACTTCCCCTCTGCCGGGTGGGTGCTCGCCCACCCTCTGCCTATTTCCCGCCTCGCCCCGCCCCCATTCCCCCCCCTTCCCCCAAGTCCCCGCTCCTGCCCTGCCTCTTTTCCACCTCCTCCTCCGAGTGCGCCGCGTCCCCGCTCCTCCCCCATCCCTCCCGGAAAGCACTAAGCGCCGCCAAACAGCTGTTAGGAGGCGGGAAGTGCTGGGAGCAGGGGGAGGAGCGGGGACACGGCGCGCTCGGGGGAGGAGGGGAGAAGGAGGCGAGGAGGGGGGAGCTTGGCTGCAATTTTTCCCCATGGGTGCTCCAGCCCCAGAGCACCCACGGAGTCGGCGCCTCCCTCCCGCTCGCCTCCTTATCTGAATATCGGGACAAATGGGGTCCCGATCGTACATTGATCGGGACGCGGGACAAAGGGTTAAATATCGGGACATCTGGTCACTCTAGGGCTCATTCCTCACCCTGCTGAGGTCCTGTTGTCTGCGGTGAAGCTCCAGGCACTTACAGCGAGGGAAAACCTTCTGCACTAGCTTCTTAATGGTGAAAAAATCCACAGTGTCGGCGTAGATGTGTCGCCTGAGCTCGTGCAGATCCCCACCCTGGGGAGGACAAGGAGCCGGGGAGCGTGGGGTGAACAGTGAGATACACACACACACACACACAGGCGAGAGAGCAGCCCCTGCCACGCACGCTGAGCCTGGAGCTTCCCAGCTGCTGGCGGGGAAAACGGGGCCGAGAATTGCCGCCTGCTGGGCGGCGAGGAACGAGGTGGGAGGAGGACATTTCCCCGTCAGTCTGGATCTGTGGCAAGTCTCCTCCTCACTCTGTTCTCAGTGCTGGTCCAAGCCCGTGACTGGCTCCATCAGCACAGGGCTCCAGGGCTGGCTGTGCCTAAAGCCATGCTTGGGCACCCTGTAAGCCCTAGAGAGCCCCTGCTATCGGATTCATTGGGGCACGAGAGCCATTCCCCTCTAGAACGGCTGCAGCACCCAGTGCGTTCAGTTGGGCTGGGATTTTGACTGGCTGCAGCAGATGTGGCTGGTGGGATGCCCTGGCTCTTGGATTAGCCCCACCCCTCCAGCAGCAATTACCTCCGGATCCAAGAAGAGATGGCAATGCGCTGGCTTCCCGTCCCGCCCCGCCCGGCCGATCTCCTGCACGTAGCTCTCAAAGTTCTTGGGCATGTTGTAGTGCACGATCCCACGCACGTCGGACTTGTCTAGCCCCATGCCAAAGGCCACCGTGGCCACCACGATCCGCAGCTGGCCGCACATGAAGTTGTTCTGGACCCGGCGGCGCTCGGTGGCGGACATGCCGCCATGGTAGGAATCGGCGACCCACTTCAGAGGGCACCGGATGCTCTTCTTAGCTACGCCACAGACATGGAGAGAGAAGAGCCCACCACTGAATGATCATCATTAGCACGGATGTAGGGCTTCCCGTTGTCAGAGCACCCTGTGAGCACTCACTAATTCGTCAGAGGTGGAAACGAGCAACAGACAACGCGTTCAGGAAACATCCCCCACCCCCGGTTAGTCACCCCCACGCTGGGGAGCAGTGACATCATCTGCCCTGGACCGGCAGATGACCAATCCCGAGTCGTTCTCCCAATAGGGTTTCTACAATAGAGCTTTAAGCCTCGATTTTAAGCGATTCAGTTTTCGCTCCTCGTTTATGCTCCGAGGCTCTGATGTGGGCATGGCTGAGCCAGAGCTCCCGGTTGCAGGGGTGGGATTGGTTCAAGCTGCGGCCAAGGAACAGAGTCAAAAGCCTGGCCAGGCCCAGGGGCCAGCCAGCAGGAGTCCTTGGACAAAGCGCCCTTCCTGACATCACTCATGTGACGTCCCCTGAGGTGGTTCAGCCCTCCCGGCCACCACATGCTGCCATGTTTGCTACGATGGTCGGTCACGGGGGAAGCAAAGCCCGTGCAGCTGATGCTCGTAGAGCTTGGGAAGGCATTTCCCTGTCCCCACGTGCAGCCCTGTACGTCCAGGACGGGTGCATGGTGTGGGGGAGGGGAAGTGAGCGTCACCTTCCACTGAAGCGTCAGGTATTTGCACCATCAGAGGCTCGCTGCTGGACTGAAGGGTCTAGTGGTCCGAGCCAGTCCGATGTGTCTTAGACAGCTCCCTCCACACGGCAATTCCATCCCTAACCTGCTGCGTCCCAGCGGCCTCCCCTGCTCCAGCGCACGTCTGTTCAGAGATGCCCAAGGCTGGTGCACAGGCTAATCTCAGGGGAGGGGCTGGCTCACGCTTCCCTCTCTGTAGCTGCAGGAAAGCCCAGCGATGGCCCTTTCTTACCCTTGGCTTTCTTCCTCTTCCCAGCACTATCGTCCTGGTGCTGCTCCTCAGCAGGCGTGGACTCCCTGAGCGTTACGCCCTGGAGGCGCGTGCGGATCAGCGCCGCAATCCGGGCCGTCTCCTCTCGCCGTGTGCAGTAAACAATGACCGAGTCCAGGCCCCCAAACCTCTCTCCCTGCAGCAACGAGACCAGGGCCTGGAACCAGACAAGGAGAGAATGGGTTTCCGCTCTACAGACGCTTCACTCCCTAGGAGCTTCTCAAGGCAGCTCGCTCCTCTCACAGGGCCGGAAAAGCCCACACCTGAGCGTACGAGCCCCCCCGAAGGCAGGGACACTGACCCCGTCCCATGGACAACTCCCCAACCCACTCCTGGTGAATTCCATTCCCCGTGCAGCATAGAATGAATACGTGGGGATCCCAGAGAAAGCCTGGCACCCCAAAGGATCCCAGAGCGAGGCTACGACACACATGGATCATTTCATGCACCCTCGGAGAGCAGCCACTTGTGGAGGAGACATGCACGGCAGCCGTCTAGCAGCTCCAAAGAACACTACGCAACCACTGAGGTCAGGAAGGGATGAATCCTGGACTGAAACCACAGGGGGAATTGAAGTTGATCCCCCGAGCTGGGATTTAGCGAGATGGCAGAAAGCTGCTCTAGTGCTTCAACGCCCAGGCGAGTCTCCTCCAAGCTCCCGGAGAGCCCTGCTCCCCCTCCCTACCTGATCCTTGTCCCTGTCCGTCGAGACCGAAAGGTGCAGGTTTGGGGGAACGGCAGCAGAGCGCACCGCTATCCCCTCCTCCTCCCGGATGCCCAAGTGATGGGCCACATCCTGCGCTGTGGCTAGTGTGGCCGTGGCTGTAAGGCCCAGAAGGCAGCGCACCCCCAGGCGGTCCCGAAGAACCTGCAGGGAGAAGAGCTGTCACTCCCCAATGCCAGGGGCTGGCATTTCCCGGCCGAGAGGCAGTGGTGCGCCACACGTGGGGGACAGCCCCTTCCCGCCAGCTCTCTGGAGAATCCCAATCTCCTCCTCCCAACATCACAGGGCAGGAGGAGAGAATGGTGCCTCGAGAGGAACACAGGGGGTCAGAATGCAGTTACCCAGGAGGAAATTAGCAGCCAGGAGTTTGGTCTGACAGCTCATCTCAGACACGGTGCCCCCAGAGCCCCTTTCCCGGCACCACGTCTCATTGCTGCTGCTAACGCAAACACAGCAGGCGTGTGGAGTCTTGATAGCCTTGGCTGTCTCCCCCCATCCCCACAGGCAGACGTCACGGCGCACTGGTCCCAGGGAGCTCTGGCCAGATCCCCCCCCGTACCTTACAGAGCCGCAGGTAGCATGGGCGGAAGTTGTGGGACCACTCGGAGACGCAGTGCGCTTCATCGATACAGGCAAACGCCACGGGGGGGAGCTGGTCAGCAGAGGGAAGGCAGCTAGATCCCGCCCTGCCTCCGCCCACCAGGGCCTCCGGGGAGAGCAACAGCACATGCACCTTCCCTCCCTTCACCTGCAAACACGCACAGCATCAGGAAGGAGGGGTTACCCTGGTAAGAATGGCACATACCCAGCCCCCACCCCCAGAAACACACACCCGGAGAAAGGAGGGGGGCCGGGGGGCCCATGGGATTGGATATAGCTCAGCCCCTTCAACCCAGCCCTCCTTGGGAGCTAGAAGGTCTTTCCCATCCACCGGCTGCTCGGTGTGAGAGGAGCTGGGAGCTCTCGGCTCCAATGCCTGCACCTCAAAAGCCACCAATACAATTAGTACCAACTGGTCACCGTAATGGCCTCTTCAGGTTCTCCTGGCCCTCCCACTCCCCATCCCTCTGACGTGGGTTGGGGGGAGGCATGCAGGGTACCTGTTCCCCACAGCTGCCCATCCAGCTCCCCTCACCAGCCAGAAATGCACGCCCAAGCAGCACTCATCAGAACGGCCCCAGGGCTGTCCGCGCAAGCCCGTTACTCCGGAACATGGTCGGGGGTGTATTTAAATCGGAATCGCTCCGTATGTGGCCAAGAAACGCCCTGGGGCGAGCCCAGCCCGGACAGTGAATATTTCCCACCAATTCCCATTAGCCAGCCCGCGAGTGGTCTCTGCCCCATCAGTCAGACCAGACCCACACCCAGTGTCTCAGAGCAGCACTCCTTAGGAACAGACAGCCACACATAGCAGGCCTGTGCCCCAAGCCAAGCGACAATGCCCGGTGCTCCTTATACCCTTCAGAGGAGAGCGGGCAACCAGTCCGGGATCGGAGAGCAGGCTCACATTCGCAGCCCGTCACCCCAGGCAACTCACCCTTTCTATAGCAGCCTCTCGCTGGCTCTTCGACATGTTGGAGTGAATGCAGACCGCCTTCAGGTGCGGGGGGAGCCCCGAAACCTGGGAATGAAGCACATTACACACACACATCAATGGACAGGGCTCCTCCAGGGACAGAGCTCCTCCACTGCTCAGTCTGGCGGCCTGGCTACAGACTCAAAATCCAGCAGCCAGGGGCTCCATTGCAATCCTTAGGTCAGAGGCTTCCAAGATGTCCTGCCTGGCACATCAGAGAGGACAGGGCCCTGAGCAGAGCGGAGAATTCCCAGCAACCCCCTGGAAACAGGACGGATCTGGAGATGGGAAATATTTATCCCCAAACCTGCCATCCCCAGGGGGTGAAGGGCCCCAACACCAGTTGCTAGAGAGTAAAAGGGCAGAATTGGGCCCAATCCTGCTTCTACTGAAGTCAATGACCAGGCTCCTCAGCGTCAAAGGGATCAGGCCCCGAGTGCCTCCCCTGAAGGGACGGGGGGGCGAGGGAGAAGGCCCAAGGAAGGAGCCCCGGTGCAACCAGGCTGCGATCAAAGCCACGTCCCATTTACCTGGTCATCCATCAGCGACACGAGCGGGGAGATCACCAGGGTGATGCACTTGGACCGCTTGCCATACAAGTACGCAGGGAGCTGGTAGCACAGAGATTTCCCCATCCCCGTCGACAGGACGACCAGCGTGGACAGACCTGTCTCAGAAACGGCAGCAGCAGAGTCAGGGCCCCCCCTTGGAATTCACGGAGGAGTCAGCATGGGAAGGGGGCAGAGAGATGTGGGGGGTGCTGGTGCCTTTTCCCCCAGCCCTGGCCTCATTTCAGCATGGGCGGGCTGGGGGAAAAGTGCTCTTGGGGCTAAACCCTCATTAGGCAAATGGGGCTGGCCCCAGCCCTCGGGTGCCATGAATGCCTGTTCCTGAGTGGGAGGGACTGGCAGGAAGGATCTACTCCAGGGTAAGACAGACCGGTTACCTGAGAGAATCCTCATGACAGCCACCTCCTGGCCCGGGCGGAAGGCGCTGTATCCCAGCTCAGCCAGAGCTTGAAACACCTCCTCTGGGGTCTCTGCACAGCACAGACACACACACGCAGTCAGGAACCCACGGTGGAGTGCAAGGCCCTGCCCGTTGCGAAGCCCAAGGGAGGACTAGGCCAATGGTGCACATAGGCAAGGAGCCGCTAGCAGACAGAGCGAGGGATGGTGTCAAGTCTCCTGGGTTCTAGCTGAGCACTGGGTAGGCTAGTGGTTACAGGAAGGGGAACTGGGAGTCAGGACTCCTGGGTTCTATTTCTAGCTCTGGGAGCAACACCTGGTCTATTGCTTAAAACAGGACAACGAGTCCGATTTTATTCCCGGCCAAAGCTGTTCTCCCAAAGGGGAGCAGGGGCATGAGCAGAATGCGAAGGCCCCTCGTTGTCAGCGCGCCACACTCCCCTCCACCTCGTCAGTGCCCTTCCGAGAGACCTGCAGCACCAGGGGCCCTGGGAGAGCAACCTGCTCCGTGCAGAATACAGATTCCACACCACTGGGCTGATGCCTGTGGCAAAGACATGCAGGTTTGTCTGCTCAGCTGCAGGAGAGAGGCCCAGTGCTTCCAAGACGAGCCCAGCACATACTCCCCATAAGCCCGTTCCCTAGCACAGCTGCCTGTCACGACTCTTACCTCTCACCTTCCCATCCTGCCCCAGCCCATAGAGAGGTGCCATCGGTGGGGGCGGAGCGGGTGGCTCATACGTAGGCCTCTGCATGTGCAGGTCGAACTCCTCCTCGCCAGCCCTCTCGGGCCCGGCTTGGCTGCTTCTGCTCTCAGCTGGGGATGAAAAGGAACAGGCACAAGCAATGACACCCAGGCCAGGTTTATACAGCACTTGACTGAGAGGAAATCCGAGGTGCTGGCGACTTCACACGGTCAGCACAGACCCAGTGCCGGACGAGGTGGCTGTGTGCTGCCGGAGCCACGTGCACCCACACTAGCTACAGCCCAGAGGTTCTGACCCCTTCTGGTCATTAACGACTCTCCATGAGATGGGATATTAACCCCAGCGTCCTGGTCAAATTCAAACCATGGGAATTATTTTCTCCCTCCCTCAATTCCCTCTGTGGTTTTAACTAGATGCAGGATTGTCCTTCACTTCCTGTCCTAGCCTGCTGGGTGGTGTGGCTGTATGCTGGTATACAGCTCTTATGTTCCACCCCAGAGGCAGATGCAAGGATTCCCCCATGCGTCTCTGACACGCAGCGTTTGCAGGGCGCTTTATGTAGCGCCTTTGATCCAGAGATCCTAAACATTTGTCATCACCACCCTCCTGGTCGGGCCTCAGCCCAGGGCAGGGATAACAGAGCACATGGTTCTGGTGAGCAACCTCCTCCTGGCCACAGACGAGCCACTTCCGTCCTCGCTCACCGTGCTAGGCCCTGCCGCTGATCACCAGATACACCTGTCTGGCCTCCAAAAGACTGCAGGGGTGACTAGAAACCCCCCAACCTGGCTCAGGCCCCTCCTCTCCAACCAACCCCAGAGGGTCGTTATGGGTCTCCACTCCAAAGCCCTCGCCCCCGGAGTCCCACAAGGCTCATCTTCACCCCTATGTTATTTAGCACCTGTAGGGAGCCAGGGAGACAGCCAGGGCTAAGGGCCAGCAGGACACAGATGACACCCAACTCTGCTGACCCTGCACCCAACCAAGACTGAAGGGACTTGTAGGAAGCAGGACAGAGCTTCCGAAATTTTCCTCCATGGCATCCCTCACTGTTGAGGGCATTTGCCTTCAGACTGAGTCAGTCTTGGGGTCATTTAGGTCTCCTCCACGCTGTTGGATACTCAAAAATTATCCAGGGGCTGGAGCACATGACTTATGAGGAAAGGCTGAGGAAACTGGGATTGTTTAGTCTGCAGAAGAGAAGAATGAGGGGGGATTTGATAGCTGCTTTCAACTACCTGAAGGGGGTTCCAAAGAGGATGGATCTAGACTGTTCTCAGTGGTACCAGATGACAGAACAAGGAGCAATGGTCTCAAGTTGCAGTCGGGGAGTTTTAGGTTGGATATTAAGCTAAACTTTTTCCACTAGGAGGGTTGGGAAGCACTGGAATGGGTTCCCTAGGGAAGCGGTAGAATCTCCTTCCTTAGAGGTTTTTAAGGTCAGGCTTGACAAAGCCCTGTCTGGGATGATTTAGTTGGGGATTGGTCCTGCTTTGAGCAGGGGGTGGGACTAGATACCTCCTGAGGTCTCTTCCAACCCTGATATTCTATGATTCATGAGCCATGGAGACATCTGCACTTCCACCTACAGCCAGGCAGAAGTCTGCGCCCCCTTCTCTCAGCCTAGAGCTTGCCATCCAGCTATTCACGGTCTGGCTGGATGATTGCAACCCAAATCCTGGAATGAAGCCACAAAGCCTGAAAGGCCTCAGATGGGTGCAGAAAGCAACAGTCTCTCTGTGGCCGCACAGGTCACCATGAACACATCTCCCTGGCATTACGCTCTGCACTGGCTCCCCACAGAACCCAAGAGATTGGCCTATGCCATCCAAGAGATGCCTCTCCCTCAGCAACCGTGGCCTCCACCAACAGCTCCGCCCACTGGGACAATGGAACTACCAGCCACTGGAGAGTCTCGGGAGTGCAGGAGGCAGAACTTTCCTGGGAGCTGGGCCTAGACTGGAACTGGCTTCCTCAGGAGATATGAGACCAGGGCCTCACCACGCTCAGGACTCACTGAGAGACTCATTGCTCCAGTGTAGCTTTCCCGTAACAATGTCTTGACATTCACACAACCTAGCCACACGTGCAAACATATACCACCAAAGACAAAGCAAACCTAGAAAGCAATCGAGCTGTTTCCACTACAGGCTGGGATGGAAAACATGGAAGAGACAACTTCTTCTTTTCCACTGTGTGGGAGGCCACTAGTGGTGGGAGTTACAAGCACCTGGATGGACAGAGAAAATCCTCTTTAGTGCTCTGTTGTAAAGAACTCTTACAGCAAGCTCTTTTGCATTCAGAACTAATGAGTCCCCGTCCCCCCCGGGCTGCCAGTCACTCAGATAACAATAAACCAGTCTGTATTGTGGCTAGGAGTTATGCTTGGACTTAAGCATCAGCAAATTCTAAAGCCATAGGGACATCATCACACGCTGAAACTCCATCGCACGGAGCATATCAGCTCCAATACGAACACCGCAGCTTTTGTGTGGAGGGAAACGGGGATGCTTTTGTTGTCTGTGTGATGCACTTTTGTAAGAAGGGGCTGCATGCAGAGAAGGGGACTTTTGTTCTCAGAGCTGCTGCAAGGAAGTTCAAAGGAGACGCACACAGAGCGCTCTCCTGGAGACTCTGCTGTTACTCTTCCTTGCTTTCTTTCATCTACAAGACAAGTCATCCTGGACGTTCGTGGAGGGTTTGCTCTTTGGAAGCCAAACAAGAGTGAGTCAAACAGAGCTATGGTGGTGGGCGGGATGGAGTAATTAACACTTTACCAATCAAATGGGTCTTGGGGGGGGAAGATACAAACTGCACCCCACATCTGGGCAGAGACTGGCCGGAAGTGGCTGCAGCTTCCCTGGGCTGCTGACCCTGGCACTAGATGCAGTACAGAGATAGATCAATGCGTGAAACCGGCCGCACAGCGGGGTGAAGAGAAGGCGTGACGGTACCAGACCAGGAGTTGGCTTCGAGGGATGTTGTCAGCTGCTGAGGCCCATTGCAGACAGAAGAGGCGCACGCACATCAACCTTCTTCTGCCTGGTCTCTCCCCTCTAGCTCGGACCATTTCGTATTGATTGGTGTATTGCCACCGCACCAGGGGCCACAGGCACTGATCAGAGCCCCGCTGCGCGAAGCGCTCTACAAACACATGTACCGGATTCTGATGAGCTAGCGTTACTGTACAAGATTCCTGCTCTCCGAGAGCCACGCCCTGGCAGGACCCCCACTGAGGATTTTGGCCGACGGCTCGCCCTAGGGTCTTCAAAATGTCATTGCACTGAGAAGGGAGCAGATCCAGGCATCCGCTTCCTCACAAGCACATAGCAGAAAGGCCCAGTGTAGGACTTGAAAGAGATAGACAGAAAAACCCTTTGTTTTTGTAGGGTTGCAACCATGTTTGTTTGCTCCTCCAAAATACTTTGCAGTCTAGTTCAATTAAAAAAGAAAGAGAGACCACAAAGGTTACCAGCAGGTGACAGTCCAGACTGCTGTTATTTCCATGAAAGGTCACATTTGCACCCATCCAGGGCTGTGTTACCTTTAACATGCACCCTTCTAAGCTCCCATCTCAGCTTTCCTTCTATAGCTGCAGCTACAAAACTGCAAACAAGTACTTAACCTTCCATCTAGTCATGGATAACACTGCTACTCCACGACCAGCCTCTAGGAGCCACTGGAGAGCAAGGCAGACGTGCCCCCGGCATTAAGCCAAGCCAGCCCTCCTGACCTGCCCAGGAAGCAAACCAAGGAACAATTAACTTCTGCGCCATTAGAGTCTCACCTGAGAGCTTGCTGTAAGCCGTGTTAGTCATCCGGGCCACTTCTTCCAGAGTGGGTAATGGCGTCTCCTCTTCAATAGCTTCGCTGTTTTCCTCCGGCTGTGGGCCAACAGCTGGAGCTAGCCCTGCAAGGCAGAAAGAGTCTCACTCCTACAGCGGGGGGGGGGGGGGGGGGGCCAGTCATGGGAGGGAGGGGATGCTGAACGCCAGGACCTCTCTGTCCCAGCATGTAGATTTGCCAGCCCTGAGCAGCATTTAGAGCCAACTGCGCACCCATTGCAAAGCAACGCTCAGTGGCCTGATCGCTACATGCAACACGCTTCACACCAACGCGTTAAAGAAACGAAACCGATACACGTCCTCGTGGAGGCTTAGGTCATCGCTGGTCATTGCGTTTGTCACTTGGGAATTGGCCCAAGGTCCAGGTCCTGCTATATTCAATTCTAATGCCTAGACTACAGGACCAAAGCAAGTTTTAAGCTGTTTATGGCTGATCAGGTTGTGGGACATCATAAGAACAGCCACACTGGGTCAGACCAAAGGTCCATCTAGCCCAGTATCCTGTCTTCTGACAGTGGCCAATGCCAGGTGCCCCAGAGGGAATGAACAGAACAGGCAATCATTAAGTGATCCATCCCCTCTTGCCTGTTCCCAGTTTTTAGCAAACAGAGGCTAGGGACACCATCCCTGCCCATCCTGGCTAACAGCCATTGAAGGACCTATCCTTCATGAATTTATCTAGTTCTTTTTTGAACCCTATTATAGTCTTGAACTTCACAACATCCTCTGGCAAGGAGTTCCACAGGTTGACTGTGCGTTGTGTGAAAAAATACTGCCTTTTGTTTCTTTTAAATGTGCTGCCTATTAATTTCATTGGGTAGTCCCTACTTCGTGTGTTATGAGAAGGAGAAAATAACACTTCCTTATTTACTTCTCCACACCAGTCATGATTTTATAGACTATCATATCCCCATCTTAGTTGTCTCTTTTCCAAGCTGAAAAGTCCCAGTCTTATTAATATCTCCTCATATGGAAGCCATTCCATACCCCTAATCATTTTTATTGCCCTTTTCTGAACCTTTTCCAAGTCCAATATATCTTTTTTGAGATGGGGCAACCACATCTGCATGCAGTATTCAAGATATGGGTGTACCGTGGATCTATATAGAGTCAATATGATATTTTCTGTCTTATTATCTATCCCTTTCCTAACTGTTACCAACATTCTGTTCGCTTTTTTGACTGCTGCTGCATATTGAGTGGATGTTTTCAGAGAACTGTCCACAGTGACTCCAAGATCTCTTTCTGGAGTGGTAACAGCTAATTTAGACCCCATCATTTTATATGTATAGTTGGGATTATGTTTTCCAATGTGCATTACTTTGCATTTATCAACACTGAATTTCATCTGCCATTTTGTTGCCCAGTCACCCAGTTTTGAGAGAATCCTTTTGTAGCTCTTTGCAGTCTGCCTGGGACTTAACTATCTGCAAATTTTGCCATCTCACTATTTACCCACTTTTCGAGATCATTTATGAATATGTTAAATAGGACAAGGACCAGTACAGACCCCTGGGGGACACCACTATTTACCTCTCTCCATTCTGAAAACTGACCATTTATTCCTACCCTTTGATTCCTATATTTTAACCAGTTACCGATCCATGAGAGGACCTTCCCTCTTATCCCATGACAGCTTACTTTGTGCTTAAGAGTCTTTGGTGAGGGACCTTGTCAAAGGCTTTCTGAAAATCTAAATACACTATATCCACTGGATCCCCCTTGTCCACATGCTTGTTGACCCCCTCAAAGAATTCTAGTAGATTGGTGAGGCACGATTTCCCTTTCCAAAAACCATGTTGATTCTTCCCCAACATATTATGTTCATCTATGTGTCTGAAACTATAGTCAAGAACAAAATTGTCAACCAGTTTGCCTGGTACTGAAGTCAGGCTTACCGGCCTGTAATTGCCGGGGTCTCCTCTGGGGCCCTTTTTAAAAACTGGCATCACATTAGCTATCCTCCAGTCATTTGGTATAGAAGCTGATTTAAATGATAGGTTATAGACTACTAGTAGTCCTGCAATTTCACATTTGAGTTCCTTCAGAACTCTTGAGTGAAAACCATCTGGTTCTGGTGACTTATTACTGTTTAGTTTATCAATTTGTTCCAAAACCTCCTCTAATGACATCTCAATCTGGGACAGTTCCTCAGATCTGTCACCTAAAAAGAATGGTTCGGGTTTGGGAATTTCCCTCACATCCTCAACCGTGAAGACCGACGCAAAGAATTCATTTAGTTTCTCGGCAATGGCCTTATCGTCCTTGAGTGCTCCTTTAGCATCTAGATTGTCCACTATCCCCACTGGTTGTTTAGCTGGGTTCCTGCTTCTGATGTACTTAAAAAAAAATTTGCTATTACTTTTTGAGTCTTTGGCTAGCTGTTCTTCAAATTCTTTTTTGGCCTTCCTAATTATGTTTTCACCCTTCACTTGTCAGAGTTTATGCTCCCTTTCCCCCCCCCCCCCTTTCTGTTTTCCTCACTAGGATTTAACTTCCACTTTTTAAAGGATGCTACCATGGAGGTCCTGGACTTCAACCGCTTACCTAGCAGCCTAAATTTGGCCTCCAGGACCTCTCTCCTACCCTTCCCTATGTCACTGGTACCTACATGTACCACGACCACCAGATCCTCCCCAGCACTACACACAAATCTGTCTAGATGTCTCAAGAAATCCGCAACCTTTGCACCAGGCAGGCAAGTCACCATGCGGTTCTCCCGGTCCTCGCAAACCCAGCTATCTATGTTTCTAATGATCGAATCGCCAGTTACTAATAGCTGTCTCTTCCTAATAACTGGAGTTCTCTCCCCCGGAGAGGTATCCTCAGTGCAAGAGGATACCACGACATCATCTGGAAGGAAGGTCCCAACTATGGGGTCGTTCCCCTCTGCTCCAGTTGGATGTTCTCCTTCCCTGAGGCTTTCATCCTCCTCAACAGCACAGAGGCTGTCAGACCGGGGGTGGGACCGTTGTACTGTGTGCCGGAAAGCCTCATCTATGTACCTCTCTGTCTCCCTTAACTCCTCCGGCTCAGCCACCCTGGCCTCCAAAGCCCGTACACCGTCTCTGAGGGCCAGGAGCTCCTTGCCCCGAATGCACACATACATCTAGCTGAATTGGAGGGAAAAAAGGCAAAATGGGATCGAGACCATGAAATGATTGATCAGATCCAATATCTAGCTCTCTGCAAGCTAGTGGCCTGGGCAAATGCTGTCAGGACCAGTCACTTTTCACAGGAACACAGGACTTGCTAGACTGGATCAGACCCGAGGTATCCAGTCTCTGACCAGCAGCAGATGCTTCAGAGGAAGGTATAAGAACCCCGCAGTAGATGTGGGATGATCAGCCCCTACGTTAGCGCTCATCCTGGTCTCTAGTAGTCAGAGATTGGCTTAAACCCTGAAGCAGGTTTGATATCCCTTCCAATACCCCTCTTTTACATGAGCTACTCTAACTCTGGATTCTCTGGTTATCCATAGGCATTCCAGTCCCTTTTTCAGTCTTGCTAGGTTCTTGTCCACAATGACATCCTGTGGCAGCAAGTTCCACAATCTAGTTACAGGTTTTCTGTAAACATATTTCCTTTGATCAGTTTCCCACCATCCAATGTCACTGAGTTTCCCCTTCTTCCTGTGCTGTGAGCCAGGGAGAGCAGAAGTTCTCGATCTCCTTCTCTAGACCATTCTTTGGGTTATAGACTTTTATCACGTACATTTTTCTCTTCTCTAAGGTAACAATCTTAATCTTTTCAGTCTCTTCCTAGGAGAGGTTTCCCCCAAAGGCCAGGTCCTGAAACCAGCAGGAGGGGAGAGGAGAGATTCCCACTGTTACTCCTCTTGATGCTTGGCCTTGGGAAAGTTCCCGATTGCCTCTGGCAAGCAGCAGTCCTTACTGTCCTGCACACCTGGGGGCTCTCTGTATCCATTAGCGCTTGTATTGTGTTCTCTCATTCATTGCTGCACAGCTAACATTTATCTCATGCTGTTGCTGTAATTTATCCAGCATTAAAAGGTAAAGTGGGTGGAACTTTATAACCTAACCTGTCCTGTCCGGTTCCTGACACCGGTGCAGGTATCTGATGTGGGCTGTTGCTTTTTCAGGTTGGCCCAGCTGGCTGTGGGAGGTAGAAAGCCCTTACCTCCGCCTTTACACTCTGAGGCCCAGTGCCCTGTTCCGCCACATCTGAAGCAGGTATCTGAGCCCCTGTCGAAGCATCTGCCACCTCCTCCAAACCATTCGCCTTTCTTCTGCCACTTCTGCTTCCACACCTGTAAAGGGACCAGCATGCCTAAGCCAGGGCCTTGCTTGTAAGCCAAACTAGCCCCACCAGAAACAGCCAGATCAGGGACATAGGAACCTCCTACATCTCCACACCCAGTCAGTGATCGCTCCTGGGAAATGCACCACCTCTGGGGGTGGCAGTCAGCCGGTATGCAACCGTGCACAGCAACACTGCACAACTGTTAGGCCATGAAGCAAAACAAAGGAGAATTCTGAATTCATTTGAAACTGCAGATGATGGGAGGCTAGAAAATGACTTTGGCTGGAAACCAGCCTTTTGGTAGCTCGCTTAGCAAATGTGCTGGAAAGGGACTCCTTGTTCTCGCCACTGGGATGAAGAAGCCTTAAAACCGTCTGCATTTTCCTCAGTTAAGTTAGACTGTAAGCTCTCTGGGGCAGGAACTGCCTCTTGCTCTGTGTTTCATGGAATCCAAGGCCAGCAGGGACCATTGCAATCATCTAGTCTGCTCTCCTGTGTCACACCTGCCCCAAAATAATTCCTAGAGTGGATCTTTTAGAAAAACATCCAAGGTTGATTTTAAAATCGTCAGTAATAGAGAATCTACCACAACCCTCGATAAATTGTTCCAGGGGTTAATTACCTTCACCATTAACAATTTATGTCTTATTTCCAGTCTGAGTTGTCTAGCTTCAACTTCCAACCTTTCGCTGCTAGACTGAAGAGCCCATTATCACATATGTGTTCCCCACATAGGTATTATAGACTGCAATCAAGTCACAGCTTAACAAAGAGAAGGTTAAAGAAAGCAGACTGAGGGTATGTCTACACAGCACAGAAAACACCACGGCCGGCCTATGCCAACCGACTCGGGCTTCCAGGCGCAGGCTGTGGGGCGGTTTCATTGCAGAGTAGATTTCTGGGCTTGGGCTGGAGCTCTAGGACTCTGCGGGGTGAGAAGAGCACCCCTACAAAGCAGCATCCCCTCTGTACAGTGCTAGTGTCTCTAGCCTATAGGTACCCAGGATCTGTAGGGTTTGGAGGGCACACGCCCTACCTCCTCCAGGGCGCCCAGCCCCCAGGCAGCATTTCCTTGGTCTCCCTTCGCTGAAGGGCAGGGGGTCTATTTGAACCCTATGAATTTGAGAGATCTAAAGAGATCCAAACTCCAGGGGCTAGCCAGGCAGGGAACAGCAGATTAAACACAAGAGAGGTTTATTTTTAAGAGAGATTCAAAATACACCCAACCCTCCCTGCACATTTCTATGACCTTTCCCGTCAACTGGAACGCATTGCCTCAGGCTCTGAGGTCTGAAATAAACAAAGTCAGATTTTCTGATTTTGTTAGATTGGAAAGAAAATTCTTACAGAAAGCGTCTCCTAGCAGCATCTGCCGTCCTCACCTGTCCTTGAAGCTACTCAGATGTGATACAGGGACAATCATCATCCAAAGAGTCAGCCCAGGGAAAGGTTATCAGCGCTTCCACATAAACCGTTTTGAGAAGTACCTGATAACCCAGAAATTTTTATACTGCTTGGTCCCTTTGCCTTTGGATCACGTTTGCAGACGTGCTGTGTAAACATACCAAGCTTTAAAAATAAACAGGCTTTTCTTTCAGCTAAAATCAGAATGTATTTCTTCCCTCTGTACCCACCACTAGACACGCTTTCTCTCTCACGCACATAGCGGTCCACTAAGCATACCAGCAAATCTTCGCTAGAAGGCTAATATATTTCAGTAGCACGTCTCTTTGGAGAAGGCCCCTGCGGGGTACTGCAAATTGTGTTAAAATTACAAGCTATCACTCAAAGTTTGCAATACCTAGCAAGCAAGAGGGTATAAATACCTAGCTCCATCAGAAATACGGTCTGCAGCACAGAATGAAACATTCAGAACTGCTCACAGCCTGTGCTGCGGGAGAGCAGAGATGGGGAAGGAGAGGTTAGCAGCATGGAAAGACACAGGGACATCGGAAATGAGGGATCCTCCACTTAATTAGGACTCGCCAAGCAATTGGCCGTCTCACCTGCTTGCGAAGGCGATGTCCTTTCAACGCGTAACCTTTAACATGAGATTTCTTCTTCAGGTTGAGTCTGACAAAGTTGCCGTCCTTCTTTGGAGGGGCCCTGGAAAAGCAAGTCCAGACAGTAGAGTCAGGCAGCGTGTATGTTGCCCATGAAGATGCACTGGATTGTATTCTTGCTGCAGTGAAAGCTAGACTGCATCAAGGAAGGCAACATGGAGCAATGGCAAGAGATGGGGATAGGTCTAGTTTCATTTTCCCAAGCAGACTGAAATGCAAGTAGTAAAGCCGCACCACTGGTGAAATCTGTACCACGCTGCCCTTCCCTGGCACCTCCCATCCAAGGATTTCAAAGTGCTGCAGAAACAACAATTAATCTTCACAACCCCCCATGACAGATATCATCATCCCCATTTGACAGAGGGGAAACTGAGGCACAGAGACGCTAACGGCCACATTTTCAAAAGTTGCTTTTCTCATTATGGGGGCCTTGATTTTGAAGAGGCCACCTTGAGACACTTTGGCTTGGCTAGCAGAGGGGTTAAGAACCCACGCCTCTCATCAGAGCCAATAAGTGTTTGTGAAAAACCAGGCGCAAGGGGTCTCATGTGGGGCACCCAAAATTAGTGGAGACTTCTGAAAGCATTGGCTTAAGTTGGCCCAAAGTTACACGCTCCGTCTGTGGGAGAGCCAGGAACAGAACCGAGGTGCCCTGACTCCAAGTCCCATGCTTTCCAGACTAGACGATCATAAGGGTCCCTTCTGACCTTAAAGTCTATGACTCACATGAGACTACCCAAGAGAAGGGCCAGATTCTGCCACTTCACACACACCGAAGATGACCTTATTCTGAGAGCAACCCCGCTGATTTGGGTGGGGAAGAATCTGTCCCCAAGCAATATTTTGAAAGCAATGTTTAGAGAACCCAATACGTGTTTAGTGACATAGGGAGGGAGATATTCTGAACCCGTCAGTACCGCTCGCTCCTCTTCCCCTCAGGGCTCCAGAGCTAGTTTCGAACCCCTGGAGTCATTCTGCAAAAGGAGCCGAGCCGCTCAGCACTCACCTCGATAAATGCTCTGGAGACAGATCCTCTCTCTCCGTCGCTATTTAATGTGCCCCCTGCCTTGAAACGGGACGTGGAGGTGCTTTGACAAGCAGATTGGAAAGTCGTCTAGCTTCCTTGCAGCATCTCTGCTGGGCTAGCTTCTACTGCCCACTACACTGGGCTGAGTTTTGTTTATTTTACCCACGCTGCTTGCAATCGACATTTAGTGCCTTGAAAAAGCATCCTAAACCTCCCCTGCTCCCAATTTCCATTTGGCAACCCCCTTGCGCAGCTTCCTCTCCTGCCCTGGTTTTGATTTATGTCTCCTGTTACATCAGCGTCACCCCTGCTATCGGCAGCTGGAGGGTTTAGTCACCTGCTCGTTGCAGAGAGCCAGACTCCTCTGGCTACAGCAGATCAAACTCTGCTCCCCCATAGCAGTTCTCAGCTGGCATACGGTCTCTCAACGACCAGAGCCAACTGTCACAGTCAGAGCAGCCTCTACGCTGCTCCAATTTATGCCAGGGCCAGCTTGAGAATTGGGGCGCTGTGACTGGTTCCCCGACTGCTTCTCTCATCTGCAGGACCAAGTGGCTCTTCGCACAAGAGAGGATCTGGCCCATAGTTAAATAAATATAGGCCTTGCACGCTCCATCAGAGCTGCTGGCAGGAAGCAGGCTACATTAGGGCACGAGGATGCTCATTCGGTATTGAAGTCAACTGGGAAAGCACTTGCATCTTGGAACACCAGCTTAGGCCAGTTTCATCACACGTTTCAGATGCTGTTCAGGTCCAAGCAGGTTTCATAGAATATCAGGGTTGGAAGGAACCTCAGGAGGTATCTAGTCCAACCCCCTGCTCAAAGCAGGACCAATCCCCAGACAGGTTTTTGCCCCAGATCCCTAAATGGCCCCCTCAAGGATTGAACTCACAACCCTGGGTTTAGCAGGCCAATGCTCAAACCACTGAGCTATCCCTCCCCCCATTTATTTTACTGCCAGGCGGTTTCCAGGAATTGCAGATGACGCTGCAAGAGTTGCCCATCTTACACACCCGGGAGATGGCAAGCTCTAGATCCCTGGCCACTTGGGTCAACAGGGAGCATTGCATGGTGGGACCTTTAGTCTCCAAGTGCTGCCTCTCTCTACTCAAGACAAGGACAACTTCCGGCTACGTCGTACAATCCTGTGGGCTGCACTTTGGCTACCCCAGCTGGATTCCCAACCCCAAGGCTGAGCCACCAGAAGAGACCAAACCCACCTGCAGACGCTGGCTCTGCTGCTCCATTTGTGCTTCCCCTCCCCTTCGACTTCTCCAAGGAGGTTCTCAGAGAGCACTGGCACATCCCTTCCCTTCTCCTCTTTAGCCTCCACAGACTCCCCATCCTCTTCCAAGTTGTTTTCGCCTGGCTTTGGCTCACAGACAGCCCTTCTTGCTTTCTTCTTCACAGAGATGGGGTTGTCTCTGGCTGATGCGTTAGTCCGCCTGCGCTTTGGCACCACAGCACCATCTTCTGGACCATCATCATCTCTGCTGGCCGTGGCAGTTCGCTGCCTCTTTTTATTGGTCGCTTTGACCTTCTTGGGTTGACTGGGCCCGCCCCCTGTTCTACAAGAGGCTCCTCCCTCCCCTCCTGAAGTGTTACCAAGCTTCTCCTGCTCTGCTCCCTGATGGGCGTCCTTTGGGAGATTCTTAGGTTTACTGACCCGTTCTTTGGCAATGCTGATTTCAGCAGCACCAAGCGTCGAGTCCATCCTGCCATTCCCTTGGGTTTCACTAGTGCCCTGCTCATCCTTCACAGCCACCCTGCAGTCATCTCCACCACCTTTCATTAGATCATCCCCCTCCAGCGCAGCTCCTTGCCGGTTTCTCCTAGAAGGATCCTGGTGTTCCTGCAGCTTCCAGCTCCCCAGGAGGCAGTTTCCTAGAGGTGGAACATGCTCACTTTCCGGGGACTGAGCCCTAGCTCCAGTGGTTTGGTCCAGGGAACGGTCATGCAGAGGTTGGGCAACATTCCCCTGCAGGGCACGGCTTGCTTTTGTCTGTTCTTTGTTCCTGCCATTTGAGGTAGAAGCACTTTCCTCTCTTGGTCTCTCCCCTGCTTGCTCCCTGATGCCCTGACACCTGTCCAGCCAGCCAGGATCCAGGGAGCCCAGTCTCTGGGCCACTGTCTGCTTCAATTGCTGGAATTTATTCACCTCAGGGCTCGGCTTCAGCCCTGCCGACAGGATGGTGGGGGCCAGCCTCGATATCGATGGTGGGAGAAGGAGGTCTCCTGGCTCATTCGGATCAGAGTTAGCAATGCAGTCGTTGTTGCTTTTCAGCGATGGCATCTGGGGGGACTTTGGAGATGCACCCTGGTTGCTGTTGTCTGAGCTCTTCTCCAACAGGGGCACAGCTGCCTTCCCTCGGGGAGTCAAGGACTTCCTCAAAGTTATAGGACGCTCCTGCAATCAGAATTAAATGGTGGTAAGTTTTCGGCATTCCCAGTCTAGGCCCTACACTGCTTCTCTCCGTGTCGCCCCTATGCACAGACACCCTTGGAATCCAGCTTCCCCAGGCCCTTTCCCGCCCCAAATCCAAGTTGCTCCTACAGAATCACTTCTTCCGGGATGTCCACAACAAGGGACACAATCCAACAGCTAAAAAACAGCTCCAAAGTACTCCTTCCTCTGGGCTTCCTGGTGCCTCCATCAGCTCTGCCAACTCTTCGGGGCAAAGACTGGCTTCACGGCACAGCCTCAAGTATAGGGTCAGCACACACAGAACTTATAGCAAGCCCCAAAGAAAATGTTAGCTCTTTAAAAACCCCCAATGAATAACCAGTCATGCTAGCATCACAGCTACTCCGGGTAGCAGTTATTTGGTGCACCAATGGCTTCCAAACAGGTTCCATTTGCTTTCCCATATCAACTCTCGACACCCATCTTCTCCTCACACTAAAGGGAAGATGCGAGAACAAAGACACTTTCAACGGACGCCTCCCTCTGATAAGAATGAGTGACACTTTTAGAGCGCCCCAAAGGATGCGAAGGGACACGTTCAACCAGCCTTACTCATGATGCAGCGTGAGTGCAAGACCCAGCAGAATTTGGCCCAGATTAACAAGCTATGCACAGAGGGATCGCTTCAACAATCAGTGAAATGCAGCCACCTCTGGAGTGGAACGTGGCAGCTGTTTTAACAAACTGCTCAAAAACTTTGGGACAGGAAGTGAAGAATATGGCATCCAACAGAACCTGCTGGTGAGGTTTCGTGCTGTAGAATGTAGATACCCAAATGAAATCTGATCATGACACTGGAAGTAACACCTCTACTCCAGGGGAACATGCCAGGGGATCTTTAGTTACTACAAGGAGTCAGGAGCTCTGGTTTAGGCAGCTTTCCAAGGATTCAATATTACAACAGGATAGTAAATATCCAAACCCAATTTCCATTGCTTCTGAAGATACCCGCTTTGCCTTGGGCAGGAATTAGCAGCCTCTTAAAGGAGAATTCCTGTGATTTCAGTCACATGTGCTGAACACATCTAAGAGATCTCACCAGATATCAGACCCGTTTTCATTATGCAGCAGCTCCTGAGCGAAAGGGTTTAACCAGCCCATAAGAACTACCTGTGTGAACAGCACCCAGCAAGGGCAAATCAAAGATTCATTAGATTTTTGGTGGGGACTAAAAACAAACAAAATGTATCATCCCCCCTTCTCCAGCCCTGTTATTTGATAACAGCAGAGTCAGATGAAAGAGGAGCCTCACACAGCACCTGGGGTGCAGTCTAACCCCTCAGCTGGTTTGCAGATCACCTCCGTGATCTCATGAAAATGGATCACGTGACTCCAGCGGGGCAGCCTCACCTTCCTCAGCATCTTTGAACTGAGCCCTTCTCACTCAGAGGGTTTTGCAGAGTTCACAGGTTTGATTTGCTAACAAGGTTCGCTGAAAATTTGTTGGGCACTCACCCCTGGGGCCCTGTCTGGAAATGCAGCGGGGCATTTTCCTCCTCTTCTGAGAAAGGGCCATGAGCCGCTTTGAGAGGTGCCTCCTGGGCTCTCTCTCCACTGCCTGCCATGCAAGCGTCATTTCAAACTGCGCTTGCACACATGAAAGGGAGGTGATTATGCAGGCTGAGCCTCTGTACTAAACAGAGGGGCAGCTGCAGGCTACAGCTCCCAGCATGCAATGTGCCCCCTTGATCTAAGCTTGGCCTCCTGTGGAGCATCCCATCCCAAGAGCTGTAGTCCACCCAGTCTGCACGTCTGCATTAAAGAGGAGAGCAACATTACTGAATTCAGTGGATCACACGTTGGCCACCTCTGCTGTTTGGGACTAGACAGGAGATTCTGCCTAGTGAATCCATTCAGAGGGCTAGAGCGACGTCTCCTCTCCTAAGCCTAGCACACAAATGCTACTCCTTCGAAAGCCCAGGGGTTCGTTCATCAGAACTACCCTGAAGTTACCCAAACATCAAAGGCTCTTGCACGGACAGACCTTTATGGCCGCTCCCAGGTTGGCTTTCAGCTTCATTCCAAAAAACTGCGCAGACGCCTTTAGGGTGTCACGGTCCTGGTGGCTCAGCTTGGGGGCTTTCTGCCCTCGATTCAGATGTGCGCCCCAGCAACCCGAGTCAGGTGCCTCGAATAAAGAGACAACAGTTAAACCAAGCTAGAGCACTTCTCTAGGAGCCAATTGGAGAGCACAAGCACATGATCACTGATCTTTGAGATGGGGGAGGTGGGGGATGAAGAGCCAGAGAGTACCTACACATTTATAAGTAACACTGTACTATCCGTTAGCCCTCCCAAGAGGGCAAAGGGAGCTGGATGGAAAACATCAGGCCTTCAGGTGTGTATCAGCCCATCATCCTCTAGTGCAGTGGTTTTCAACCAGGGGTCCGAGGCCCTCCAGGGGCCGTGAGCAGGTTTCATGGGCGCCGCCAAGCAGGGCCAGCAAGAGACTCGCTGGGCCCCAGGGTAGAAAGTTGAAGCCCCACTGCATGGGATTGAAGCCTGCACCCTGACCCCTGCCCCTCGGGGCTGAAACTGAAGCCTGGGCAATATAGATTTGTGGGGGCCCCGTGGCCTCAGGCAATTGACCTGCTTGCTACCCCCTAACGCCAGCCTTGGCTTTTAGATGCTGAAAACCAGTTGTGGTGGCACAGGTGGGCCATGGAGTTTTTATAGCTTGTTGGGGGGGGCCTCAGAGAGAAAAAGGTTGAGAACCCCTGCTCTAGTGCAGCAGTCCCCAAACTTGTGAGGGGCCCCCCCTTAACCCTGTCCGCACCCCAGGGCTGGGACCATGGCTGGGGGGGGACACATGCAGACAGAGGTAAGGGGTCCAAGGCTAGGCCGGGTCTGGGGGCAGGAGCAGAGCCACAGCCGAGCTGCGGTGGGGGCTAGCAGCTGGGCCCATGGCCAAGTGTGGCTCCACTCCCGGCCTTTCCCCCAGCCTCTGCCCCAGGCCGGGAATGGAGCTGTGGGCAGTGGCCAAGGCTGGGGATGGGCCAAGGCGTGCGAGGGGACGGGAGCCAGGGATGCAGCTGGGGGCCGGACTGGAGCAGAGCTGGGGCTGAGGAGGGGCTGGATTTCACTCTACAAGTGCCTCTCCACAGCAATTCAGTCATACCACCTCTCCGAGCGGTATAAAGTCACCGTTGATGTAATTAGGTTGATACAGTATCAGTATAGACACTGTGTTGCTTACGTTGACTGTTAATGGCCTCCAGGAGCAGTCTCACAATGCCCCATGCTGACAGTACGATCAGTACAAGCGCTCCTGGTGAGGACGCACACTGCCAGCACAAGGAGCCAAGTGTGCAGACACAAGCGATTTAATAACTGTGGTGGCTGTATGCCAATGTAACTTAGGTTGACTGTTGCAATCCCTCCAACCCAGAGCTAGCAGTGTCCGTGCAAGTTCTGCATACACAAGAGCTGCACAATCAGGTCTTGTCACAACTCCCAGAAAGAGGTGGCACTGCAAAGACGCTGCTGAGCTCAGCGAAGCACAAGTGTCCCTTGGTTACCTGTTCCACTGCTGGGGTTCCTTTAGCAGCTTGCTGGCAGACTGAGCTGCATTCAGGGGGGCCTTGATGCTCTCTTGCTTGCTTTAGCACTTTATACTCTCTGTATAGTTCTGTGCATTCAAATAAGGATGATAAGAGTAGAAGTCATAAGGTAGCTGGGACATGCTCCATGGTCTTATTTCTGTTGGAAAACCCAAGCAGTAATGTACTCGTACAGGAAAGCAGACACCCATTCCCCGAAGAACAAGGATGCTGTAGATTTCAGTTTGGAGGGATTCGATTTGTACATAAATAATTATGTCTAAAAACCCTTTCCTGACTTTTGAAAGCTAATTTTTTACACTAGCCGGAATTGATAAAAACCAAAATCATCCTCACTGTTATTTATACAACATTTAATGACTGCCAGCGGGATTCACAACAGATCGAGAAATCAAAGCACAATATTTGATTACCGTATTTCATGTCTTAGGCCCGACCTTAAAAACATGCACCTGCTTAAACTTGCGCACATGAGTTTTCCGGTCAAGTTAAATGGACAACTCCCGTGTGTAAAGTTAATCATGTGTATAAGTATTGGCAGGATTGGGCCCTAAGATTTAGTCTCTACGCATGAGGTAGTATGTGCTGAAATTGAGCGACCCCTCACACATGTCCCATCGAAGCATACATCATCCACGTGCCCAGCTGAGATGCCTTATGGGCCTGGGCCCCTAACTACAACTGATTCCAATGGGAATAATTTGGGAATTTCTCCTGCTCCCTATTGTTTCTGAGTGGAGAGAGAAATCCAATATTACTGACGTATGCCAATTAAAATCTAATATTTCCAGGCCTAACATCTTATTAAAGACTTTGAAATACAGTATTTCAAGTCCAAGATTGAACATTTTTCTCTTCTCTTTAAATGAACTTTTACTTTAAATGCCCATTTTCTATATTCTCTCAACATACATAACAATAATTTTACTTTCGTCTAGCTCCCTCCAAGGATCTCAGAGTGCTTTATATAAATTAGTATAGGTCCCAGTGAAGCAGGGCAGCAGCATCTCAAGTTCACAGAAGGGGAAACTGAGGCAGGAAAGTTAAGTGACTTACTCAAGGTCACAGGGAAAGTCTGTGGCAGAGCTGTTTGGGGGTGGGGAGCCATCCTACTTACCGATCACCCCAAGGGAAAGGAGAGCCTTTCCCGGGACAGGTATAGCAAAAGTCTTATCTCCTTTGCAGTCAGTGGTGATTTTCCCCATGGGCTGATCCTTCATTAGTAACACAGGCACACCCTCCCCCTCACCCCATGAAGCAACTGTGCAGTTTGGGGAGTTTATAGCTCGTACTTACTCTTTGTCTCCTCCGGAGCCTCTTCCATATCAGTCTGTAAAACAAATACTAAACTATTAGGCATTAATCCCAGGTGCAGATGTGTTTGGAGAGAGGCTCTATCCCTCCCACTTGCTCCTTGTGTTCTCCCACTTGGAACCACCTTCTCTCCGCCCTGTGCACCAAGTGCCCTAGGCCCTGCTTCAAGGACTCCTGAGAACCCTTCTGTTCCACATTGTTTTCCAGCTAGAATGACTCTCAGCCCCTCCATGTTTATCCCGCATGGGTCTTACTCAAACCTTTGTGCTGCAAGCTTTTGGGGACAGAGATTCACTCCATCTTTCATCTGGTGCATGTGACCTTCTGCAAGGCACTGTCTACATGTCAGTGAGCGAGTGAAACCATCCCACCTAGCTCCTAATTCAGAGGAAAAGGTGCAGTAAGAGGCCAGGTCTCCAGATGATGATGATAGAATTCACATTCATAACTCTTACCACATAGCACTTTTCAGGCACAAAGCCTGTTCCACACATTTCAGTAACCTCTCTACTCCCTGAGAAATAGCAAAGTATTATCTTCATGTTACAGATGGGGAAACTGAGGCACGGAAAGACTCAGGGACTTGCCCTACACAACAAAGGGAGCCAGTGGCAGAACCACGATTAGTTCTTAGCAGTTCCCAATTCCTAGACCTCTAGACGATACTGCCTCAACCTCCTTGAAAAGGCATGCATTAGGGCACAGTTAGAGGGAATTAGGGCTTCCATTTCTCAGGCTTTATTGCTTTAAAATTTAGGGTGATTTTTTTTTTTTTTTTGGCAGATACATGGAAAAGGAAAAGGCCAATTTTCTGTGCAGCCCAACATTTAATTATTTTCTTTTAAAACATTTGTGGTACCCTGGACACTGATGTCGCCCTGTTGGTCAGAGTGTAAGAATGGGCTGTTATAAACAAATAGATGGTGACTTAAGGCCCTGCACCTACTTCACTTTAAGCACAGGCGTGGTCTGTTGTCAGATGTTCGGCTGGGTGTGTGGTTCTCTCTGTGTGCCATCCCAGCTCTGCACAGGCAGCTGGCACAGCAGATATCGATTGAACCACCCAATGACCACAAGATCCATTAAAGTACAAAAACAACGAGGAGTCCGGTGGCACCTTAAAGACTAACAAATGTATTTGGGCATAAGCTTTCGTGGGGTAAAAACCCACTTCATCAGATGCATGGAGTGCAAATTACAGACACAAGCATAAATATACTGGTACTTGTAAGGTAACTCCCTTCTCTTCACGTATCTGAAGAAGGGGGTTTTTACCCACGAAAGCTTATGCCCAAACAAATTTATTAGTCTTTAAGATGCCACTGGACTTCTCGTTGTTTTTGTGGATACAGACTAACATGGCTACCCCTCTGATATTAAAGTACAAAGGCACCCGGCCAGGTTTATTGTCGACAAAGCACGATATTAGTATCCCACAGACTCTACCGGACCACTAATACATGTATGCCCTTAGCAATGCATGCAGCTCAGTGAATGGTGGGACTTTCCATTCCCCCCTAGGCCAGACAAAGACATCCCTCTGAGGTACCATTTTATACACCAATACAAACAAGTTCCCTATTGCCCCCTGACGTGGTTAGTTACCAACCTCTGAAGTGGCTAACCACCACCCATTACCTTGTACCTGTTGGTCTGATCAAAACATCTCTATCCATCCCAAGGTCATCATCTTTAGGAGGGGTCAGTTTGTACCATACTTGGTATTGGGGTGTTCTGGTACCACCCTCCTGGAATGTGTTTGCGTGAGTGTCCTGTGCCTAGCCTTCCTTAGGAATGTGTGTTTTTGCAATACCCCAGCCCTGTTCTTGCCAGGTTCTGTGAGCTTGCAAGCAGGCAGAGCCTGACTTCTACTAACTTTGCCTCTTTGCTTCATATCAGCAAAGCTTGACCACTACTTTAGTTCAGGCCTTAGGCCTCACACCAGGCTTCTGATACAAGGCCTTATGTCTCAGGCTCTCTTTCTACTACATTCCCCCACTTTTGCTCTTTTTATGGGGAGGACATTTACCCATCATTCTGGAAAAGCATAATGAATGGACTGAAGATGACCCAGTGGGCTAAAAACTGTTATATGGCCACCTTACTTTACCATTCATACATTCATGCCCCATCTGTCCCTTGGTCTGCACATTCCTCCATGACTGATGGACAGATTTTATTTTCAAATTGTTTTTAACTCCTTTTGGTGGGCCTGAGAATGGTAGGCCCGGGACCTCAATTGCGGAATGTAGTTTTATGACTGAGCCTTGGGGGCACTCCCAGATAATATGTATGGATAATATGGATATGGAAGCCTGACTCCAACTGGGGCCTCCAGACAGTACCATAATCCAAGTAAATTTTAACCTTTGAATCTCTCCAATCCCCTTGGGAGGCTGTGCTCCAGAATGGCAGACTCTTCATTTCATTCATGCCTCCTTCATATCACCTTGAACAATTCCTGGCCTTCCCTGGCATTTGAACTTGCAGACAGTTGGCACCCCAGGGTGTTGCTCAGCCAAACCCTAAAGATTTAGCTCTTTTAATCTTTCCTCAAATCAGTGCAGACAGCAGCAGAACCACATAATCCCCAGCACAGATGAACATGGGTAGGTTTAAATCTGCCCTTCTCTTTCCTTTTTTGGGGGGGGGGAGAGGGGAAGAGGGGGGGCAAGGCTAGTCTTAAACCTCTGCTTCCTTGAGTCATATCCCCTCCCATCCCTGCACGGGTACCTTGCTCGGTTTCCTCTGGTGCTCCTGAAGAAATGTCATCTCCCATTTTTTCAGCAGGACTTTGACCTCATTGTATCTGTCCATGGCGCCGAAGGCCTGGCCCTACTCTGAAGAACTGCACCAGCTGTAAAATATTGCACAGATCTTCAGATTAATCCTCTCCAGAATCAGCCATTTGCAGTTTTATTAACAACATGCAGATATCCCCACTGCTTTCTGGTGAATACTATGCAGTTGTCATACAAGCACCAATCTATAGGCACATCCAGGGAAAGTCAGTGTGATGTAGCGCCAAGGCTCTGACCACTGTAGTCATTGCAGATGGTGTCTGGCAGGAACCTGCACTTTAACCGCTACGTAGTGGGGACTTTCCACCAAGGCTACTAATCCACTAGCTATCTCAAGTGGTTCACGCTGTCTATGCTCCATAGATGGGGCAACTGGATACATTCCCACTATGGTTTGAAATCAGTGCAGTCCACCGCTTCGCTTCCTGTCCCAAACTGAGCTCCCATATTCCACTCAAGAAGGGAGTGCAATATTGTCACAGTTCAAAGTAACTGCACCAGTATCTCCCCTTAGTGGCTCAGCAAGGGCACCCACTCTCAGGCTTCTACCTCCACAGCTGATGCCTCTCTTTGCTGCCTGAGCAGGGTATTCTCAGGATGAACAGTTCCATGCCTTTGCTGTGTATTTCCCAATAAAGCAGTGGTTCTCAAAGTTATGTACTGGTGACCCCTTTCACATAGCAAGCCTGAGTACGACCCCCCCTTATAAATTAAAAACAATTTTAAATATATTTAACACCATTATAAATACTGGAGGTGAAGCAGGATTGGGGTGGAGGCTGACAGCTCGCGACCCCCCGCCCATGTAATAACCTTACGACCCTGAGGGGTCCCAGCCCCCAGTTTGAGAACCCCTGCAATAAAGACTGTCTGGCTAAACAGACCTGCTTGCTTTCTCTTCAGAGACTGATAACAGAGGGGGTGGCTACAGCTGTAAGTTCCCACACTGAGCTTTCTAAGAAAGCCTACTTTATTCTTACCGTAAAAAGCATTACAGAGAAAATATATTAAAAAAAATAAAAGAACCTACACACGTACTGATCAGCTTACCAGAGTTCACCGCAATTCTAATGCGGGTTCTGGCAGGATAAGCACTTCACCCCTCCTCCCTAGGGAGTCTTTTGTTTACAAAAAGCAACAGAGGGTCCTGTGGCACCTTTAAGACTAACAGAAGTATTGGGAGCATAAGCTTTCGTGGGTAAGAACCTCACTTCTTCAGATGCAAGTAATGGAAATCTCCAGAGGCAGGTATAAATCAGTATGGAGATAATGAGGTTAGTTCAATCAGGGAGGGTGAGGTGCTCTGCTAGCAGTTGAGGTGTGAACACCAAGGGAGGAGAAACTGTTTCTGTAGTTGGCTAGCCATTCACAGTCTTTGTTTAATCCTGATCTGATGGGGTCAAATTTGCAAATGAACTGGAGCTCAGCAGTTTCTCTTTGGAGTCTGGTCCTGAAGTTTTTTTGCTATAAGATGGCAACCTTTACATCTGCTATTGTGTGGCCAGGGAGGTTGAAGTGTTCTCCTACAGGTTTTTGTATATTGCCATTCCTGATATCGGACTTATCATAGCTTCAACTCAGAACGAGCATCCTCATGACAAGTCCCGTCCACCCTCTTGTACAGACCCAGAGGTCTCTGATCTGGAGTTTCCAGAAGCAAGTCACTAGTGTACAGGGGGTCTCTCTTGGCTTAAGAGGGGGATAATTTGCACACACACACACACCCCAAGGTATTCCCTACGGAAATCCACTTTCCAGGTATTGTTCCACAAAGCCCCTGAGCTTCCTGATACCTTCCAGAGGGGAAACTGAGGCACAGAGGGAGAGACTTCACCAGGGTGAGTCGGTGGCAGAGCTGGCGAGAGAACCGGGACCATGCCCCGCCTGAGAGGAACCCAGGCGTCCGGGACCATGCCCCCCCGAGAGGAACCCAGGCGTCCGGGCTCGGCCCCCGCCTGAGAGGAACCCAGGCGTCCGGGCTCGGCCCCCGCCTGAGGCGCCCACCCCAAAGCGCAGGAGAACCTAGGCACATGCCGCCCCCGCGATAGAAGGAACCCAGGCGTCCGGGCTCGGTGCCACAGCCCAGCGGGCAACGAAGCTCAAAGGCCCCGGACTCACCCGCAGCGCTCCGACTGGCTCCCGCACAAACCTCCCGCCTGCCCGGAGCGCCCGCCAATAGGAGCGGCCGCAGCGGGGCGACGGCGCCAGCTGCCCAATCACAGCCCCCATCCCCAAGGCAACGCCAGGACCCGCCTCTCCATTCCGGAAAACGTCGTTACCGGGCACGCCTCTGCGTCACCACGCACACCCGGAAGTG